>NC_133655.1:219874682-220174682 GCF_009905375.1 Apium graveolens | reverse complement strand
CACCAAGTCTGATAACTTTAGGATGTGAAGAGTTTTCATTATAACATAAGCATCTTCCTTTCAGAATAACTTCCACCTTAGCAGAATTCTTCAGCATAGGAATTTCTCTTCCATCATCTTCATTAATCATTGGACTGTAATAAGAAGTCTTTCTACCAGAGATTCTGAGTAGATCTCTTATAGCCTTCAAAATGTATTCTGACCATCTTCTTGTAACATCAAATTTTACTTCCAAAAGATAGTGAATATGTTGAAGCTCTCTGACAGACTTCTTTAGTACATCGGTATCAGCTAGTCTATAAGTCCTTCCATCATTGAGAAATAAGATCAATTTCACTTTTAGATTCTCCTTATCATGAGCATCTATCACAACTTGAGCAGACAACACTTTATCAAGGTGCTTTTGTTTGATTTGTTCATATGGTTTGTTTGTCAAAATGAAAGGATCTCTTAGAGTAAATTCTACTCCTATTTGAATCTTCTCTTCGTCAGAACCTAATCCAGCTCTATCTCTAGGTTGCTTGGCTCTCAACCCAAATGTAGCGAGTTGATTAATCATGAGATTGGATTTTGGTTCAACTGGAGTAGCTTTCTTCCATAACATCTTCTTCTTATCAGCAATTGTCATTTTATTCAAATCAACTTGAACATTGTCAGTAGTTGATGTCTTGATAGCTTGATCAGAATTTGCTGTTTCTTCTATAACTTGATGTCCTTCATTCTGAACAACTTGAGTAGTGTCAGAGGTTGTTTTAGATTCTTCAATTATCTTTCTTCTTTTCAGAATTTGAACAGTTTCATCTTCAACAAGATTATCATCAGTTACTTGAACCATTTTGCACACCGATTTCATCAGAACTTGAGGAATTTTCATCTCCAGTGACTTGGTTGGTTCATCAACTCTTTCTTTCCCTTTTTCTTTGGGATCACTCTCAGTCTGTGATCTAGTCTTGACCTTTGAAATTTCAGAATTTGACTTTTCCTTGATCACAATGCCTTTTTCCTTAGGCCTTGGAGGTTTCTTTGTATCAGAAGCTTTAGACTTAAGATTGGTCTTCTCAGTTGCAAATCTAGCTTCTTCCTCCTTGAGAGCTTCTAAATCCATTCCTGGATTGTATTTCAGAAATAATCTTTTTGCTATCTCCTCATCAAGTGTCTGGATTTTAGGATCTTTGTAATAAACAATAGTCTGCTTCCCTTTTAGCTTCAGAGTTTGCATAAACTTCTGAGAGTCTTTTGATCCTGACTGAATCAGAATATCAGAACTTGACATCAGACTTTATTTGTCAGCACTTGACTTCAGACTTTGAGCATTCACAGCATCAGAACTTGACTTGTTCTGTATAGAAGATTTTCCTTGAACTTTTCTTTGACCTCTGCTCTTTTCAGAGTTTTCCA
Organism: Apium graveolens; assembly: GCF_009905375.1. Taxonomy (NCBI): domain Eukaryota; kingdom Viridiplantae; phylum Streptophyta; class Magnoliopsida; order Apiales; family Apiaceae; genus Apium; species Apium graveolens. Next base: position 220,173,284 of record NC_133655.1, on the reverse strand, counting down.
GGTCATCACCTTTATCATCCTTCTTCTTCAGTACTTGTGTAGGTGAGCATTTGGACTTAACTACCTTCTCCCCCTTTTTAGCATCATCAGGAAGTAAGAGAGAGAGAGAGAGAGAGAGAATACGTTTAACTGAAGATTGGATTTCATCCAATTGAGCTTTCTGAGAAGCTTGATTTACCAGAACCTCAGCAATTTGGGCAGGTTGCTCCTCTTGAACCTTCTCAATGGATTCAATTTTCTCAAGAGTAGGTCTGACATACCTATTCTTGTCAAGCTTGAGCTGTAGATCTAGCTTATCAGCTTGTACCTTGAGTATATCAACCTTAGCATGAGTAATAGAATGTAGACCATGAAGACTTCTTGTACTCATAGTTGTAACCTTGAGTTGAGTCTTGAAATCAGAATTTGATAATAACTCATCAGCTTTTGATACATGCTCTGTCAGAATTTTGGTGCATAAAATAAAATCTGATTCATACCACTTCTTGGTCCACTCAACTCCCCTGTGAGTTTCTTCCCAAGGTACATGAGCATCCGGTCTAACAAATTTCTTCACCAAAGCTTCCTTTCCCACAATAGGAACTGGAGTTTCAACAAAAATACTGTCTCCTGAACTTGAGGAAGTTTCATCATTTTCTGACAGTACAAGAGTGTGTGATGCAACTGGAGATTCAAGAATAACATCATATAAATTCTGATCATCAGAATTGATCTCCAGAGCCGGTCTCTTTGATGTAGATGGTATCTCAGCATCTAAGATTGGAGATTTGACTGTAGATGGCTGAGCTTCAGTAGTTGGAGCTTCCAGATAAAGAACTTGAGGTATATTTAAATTATGAATATCTATCTCAGAGTTGTTAGTTTGTTCTTTAGCATCATCTGTAGCTTTTATTGGAGAGTCAGGAGGTGTTACCACTGTATCAGTAACAGTGTCTGTGGCTTGAGCTGGAGAAATCAGAGCTTCAATAATGATTGGTTCTTGTGAGATCAGAGATTCCTGATCCCCTTCCTCTGCTTCTTCATTATCTTCTGATGAAGATTTAGCAAAATACCTCATAGCCTTCATTTTCTTCAATATCCTTGCCAAAGAACGAGTTGTTGTTGCAACATCAGAATTTACAAATTTCCTTGTCAAAGTATCAGAACTTTGAGCTGTTGTTTCTTTATGAGAAGTAACATTCTCAGCTTCATTTGTTCTGATGCAGGAACCTGTGCTTCAATTATTTCATCCTCAAATCAACAAAATTTATTATTGACCATAATTGTAATCAAAACATTCATCACAGGATAAAGTTAAAAATAGATGAAGTAAAGATTAATAAATTGCAATTAAAACATGCACAGTCACATAATTTGAGAAACAGAGACTAAATCTTGCAATTAAAGGAAATTTCATTAATATATCAGATGAGTACATTTCATGAAATTTATCGATTACATGCAAATATTACAAGATAGTCCTATTCTAAGAATCTTAACATCAACAGCCTTAGTCCTAGTCTAAGAAGACCTAACGACTAGTTCCTTCTGCTGCTGACAAAGAGCACTGCAAGACGGATGATCCGTTCTTGCTGATGGAGAGCTTCTCTCCTTTCTTCTTCCAATCGATCAAGATGGAGATGGTAGTCCATCGAAAAGAAAAAGAGGTCTGTGTGAACCTCTTGTGGAATGGAGTTCCAGAGTTCTTCAGGAATGGCGGTGACATGCCACTCATGTTGCCAGTCATCACAACTCAACTCGATATTGAAAGTTTCATAGTTCATGAACAAGTTGAAACGAACCATTTTTGTTTATAAAAAAGAAAAATGATGAGAATTAAAAGAAAGAGTGAGTTTGTGAGAAAATGGAAGATGCTTTGGCGGGGATGAATAGTCGGTTTAAATAGCCAATAGAATACCAAGGGACGCGAGGACTGTTTAATAATTAAGAATAAAAATAATGATGTCTCGTCTCCCTAGACCGATGTGTAATAATAATAGTCAGTAAAAAGTTAAAGCATGAGTTAATGGGCACGGGAAATAATTAATAATTATTATGCACATGCAGTTTTTCAAAACCAACACGTTTACCACTAACCCATATTGATTATGACTATTTTTATTTTACCCAAATATATTCTGATTTAAATATGACTGTTGCAGATTTTACCACAAATAAGTCAAGTAAAGAAAAATGCCACATAAGCATCAAGGATTCCATCAGAATTTAATATCAGAACTTAACTCATATCAGATTTTAACAGTCATCAGAATCTGGCTTCTGTACTCAATAAGTGAATGTTTGTTCCTGTAATTCTCCGTACAAAGACTGAATTGTTTTCTTCAGAGTTTAATCATCAGAACTTCCATCAGAACTTGTCCTCATAAATTATGCAAATGACACTTGACTGTTTGTCAAAAATAACTTAATCACCACAGTAATTTTCATCATTCATATGGAGTGAAAGTGTGTGCATTTAGCAAAATATCATATAAAGAGTAAAGTCTGATAAACTTCAGTACATCTTATAAATAAGGCATAACTCGGAAAAGTGCTTAAAAACTGTCATCAATCATGAAGTCTACTATAGAACAAATTTATGCATGAGTCCACCTTAACTGTTTGTGCTCATTTTATGCATCTTTTGAAATTCCTTTTTATAATGGCTTCTCAGTGTAAGTGAGTCACGACTGCTGATCAGAATTTATGCTGTTGTCAGAGTATTTCTCCAGTAATCAGAGAATGTGAAAAGTCATCAAGAAAATTTATTTACTTTTCTAATGCATATTACTTAATACCAGCAATGCACTTGGGTCTTCCCTTCCACATATTTACTCTAGATCTCAAAGGAGTACCTGAATTCTTTTCTTTTCTTTTCTTTTCTTTTCTTTTGATAAGTGAGGCTTAACATCATGTAGTTCATCCTTAAGATTTACTGACATCAGAATTTGACAGATAAGAAACAAGATTCTAGTTTATGACTTAGTAATAAGATACACAAAGTAAACTTAACTAAGCTCAATATCAGAATTTGCTTGTGTTAATGAGTTTCCACATGAACAACTAATTCAGACATGGGATTTATAGTATGTTAAAGACTATTAGGTCAGCATCTAGCACAGTTATCCTCATTGGATTTCAGATTATATAGATCCACATCATATAACAATCATCATTTAACGAATTTACAAATTAAGCACAGATTACATAGAGATAATTCAATCTGTAAACACTGATCATAAAGTCTGATGCATGAGAAAAAAACTAAGCAGATGTAGAGAAAGAACCTGAAACCATTCCAAGTTCATTTACCAATCTTATAAAAGTAGCTTCACATAGTGGTTTTGTGAAGATATCTACTAGCTGTTGATCTGTTGGAACAAAATGCAATTCCACTGTACCTTCATCCAAATGTTCCCTTATGAAATGGTACATAATGCTGATGTGCTTTATCATTGAGTGTTGAACTGGATTACCTATCATAGCAATAGCACTTTGATTATCACAGTAAATAGGGATTTTAGAAAATTCTAACCCATAATTCAGTAACTGATTCTTCATCCAAAGAATCTGTGCACAACAGCTTCCTGCAGCAATATATTCTGCTTCTGCAGTTGATGTGGAAATTGACTTTCATTATATTTTCTTTCATTATTTATGATAACAATGATATTCAAATATATATAGTGTATTGATTATATTTTCTTTCATTATTTATGGAACGAAGTATATAAATAATATTAATAATCACAAATATGTAAATATATATGTACTTAAAGTATTATTTATATTTAAGTAAATATGAATTTATAAATATATAAGAAAATCTATTAGAATAATCAGATTATAACCGGGCTTTTTCGGGCTTTTAATCGGGCCGGGCCGGGCTTTGCCTAAAAATATAGGGCCCGTCGAGGCCCGAAGCCCGGGCCGGGACCGGGCCGGGCTTGACCGGGCTTTGACCGGATCGGGCCGGGCCAGATTTTCGGGCCCAGGCTTTTTGTGCATCTCTAAAATCAGCTGTACCCTTGAGGTACTTAAAAATTCTTTTCACGGCTTTTAAGTGAGGTTCTCTTGGATCAGCCTGAAATCTTGCACAAAGACATGTAGCATACGTGATATCAGGTCTACTTGCAGTTAAATAGAGTAAAGAGCCAATCATACCTCTGTAGTTAGTAGTATCTACTGATTTACCAGTATCCTTATATAACTTGGTTGCAGTGGCCATGGGAGTGGATGCAGTTGAACAATCTTGCATTCCAAATTTCTTCAGTAAATTTCTGGTGTACTTGGATTGACAGATAAAAGTTCCTTCTTAATTTTGCTTGACTTGAAGGCCCAGAATATAGCTGAGTTCTCCCATCATACTCATTTTATATCTTGACTGCATTAGTTTTGCAAACCTCTCACAAAGTTTGGCATTTGTAGAACCAAATATGATATCATCAACATATATTTGTACCAAAAGTAAGTCCTTTCCATGGTTGAGGTAGTATAAAGTCTTGTCAATTGTGCCTCCGTGAAATGCACTTTCCAGAAGGAATTGAGCTAAAGTCTCATACCATGCTCTTGGAGTTTTTTTAAGGCCATAAAGTGCTTTGTCAAGCCTGTAGACATGATTGGGAAATTTATTATCTACAAAGCCTGGAGGTTGTTCAACATATACCTCATCTTCCAATTTTCCATTGAGAAATGAACTTTTCACATCCATTTGAAAGACTTTGAACTTTTTGTGAGCAACATAAGCCAAAATAATCTTTATGGCTTCTAATCTAGCAACTGGTGCAAATGTTTCATCATAATCAATACCCTCCTGTTGAGAGTAGCCTTTAGCAACCATCCTTGCTTTATTCCTTGTAATTATGCCATCACTGTTAGTTTTATTTCTGAACACCCATTTTGTACCCACAACAGATCTGTTCTTTGGTCTTAGCACTAGGGTCCAGACTTTATTTCTTTCAAATTCATTTAACTCTTCCTGTATTGCTTGCACCCAATCAAAATCTTGAAGAGCTTCTTCCACTTTCTTTGGTTTAGTCTGAGATAGAAAGGAATGATAGAGACATTCATTTGAAGTTGCAGTTCTAGTTCTGACACCTGCTTCAGGATCTCCAATGATTAAATCAGGCGTGTGCTTTAGTCCACTTCCTTGCAGATGGAAGTTAATCTCTAGAACTGGATCCTCCACCATGACTGTCTCCTTCAGCATTTTCTGATGCTCCCCCTATAGTTATGCTCTCTGAGACTTCAGAATTTGAGTTTGATTTTTCAGGATTTGAAGAATTAGAGCTTCCAAAATTATCAGAACTTGGCTCATCAGAACTAGATGAATCAGAACTTGAAGAGCCAGTGACAGGTTCTAATGCTTCTCGAGAGTCTTGAGATGTGGTAGGTCTTCAGCTTGCCCCCCTGGACATGTGCATTTTCCTTTGGAGTTGTTACCACAGTTTCAATGTCATCAGAACTTAAACCGTCAGAACTTACATGATCAGGATTTAAGTCTTCATTCTCAAATCTCAGCTGATCATGATCATTGAAATCTTCAAGTCCGGTAATCTTCTTATCATCAAAAGAGACATTGATAGATTCCATGACAATCCTTGTTCTTAAATTGTAGACTCTGAAGGCTTTTGTGGAAAGTGGATATCCAACAAAAATTCCTTCATCAGCTTTTAGATCAAATTTTGACAGCTGCTCAGGATGATTCTTAAGAACAAAACACTTGCAACCAAATACATGAAAGTATTTCAGATTTGGCTTCTTTTTCTTCACCATCTCATATGGTGTTTTTCCATGCTTGTTTATGAGTGTAGCATTCTGTGTAAAACAAGCAGTCTGCACAGCTTCAGCCCGAAAATAGGTTGGCAGCTTTGCTTCATCAAGCATTGTTCGTGCAGCTTCAATGAGAGTCCTGTTCTTTCTTTCTACAACTCCATTTTGCTGTGCAGTTCCAGGTGCAGAAAATTTTTGTTTGATTCCATGCTCTTTGCAGAACTCTTCCATAATAAAATTCTTGAACTCAGTGCCATTATCACTCATTTTTATTTTAACAGAATCTTTGATCAATTTATCCAGCTGTCTGACATGATCAGTTAGAGTAAATGCAGTTTCATTCTTCTTGTGCAAGAAGTACACCCAAGTGTACCTTGTGAACTCATCCACTATAACCATAGCATATTACTTCTTTGCAATAAACATGACATTGACTAGACCAAATAGATCAACATGCAGTAGGTGATAAGGCTCAAAAATTGATGACACAGTTTTGCTCTGAAAAGAAGATTTTCTTTATTTTGCCTTTTGACATGAATCACAAAGGCCATCAGGAGCAAGAACTGACTTTGGCAGTCCTCTCACAAGATCTTTCTTTACAAGGTCATTTATATTATTGAAATTTAAATGAGAGAGTTTCTTGTGTCAATTCCAGCTTTCTTCAATTAATGCTCTACTTAATAGACAGATTGCAGAACCATCAGTACTTGTTGAAAGTCTGGCTTCATAAATGTTACCATGCCTGTTATCTTTCAGAACCACTTTGCATGTAGAATTGCTTATAACTTCACAGTATTCTTCAAAGAAATCCACATGATAACCTCTGTCACAGATTTGACTTATACTCAACAGATTGTGTTTAAGTCTTGAGAAAAGAGCTACTGTTTCAATGATGACATTCCCAAGATTGATATTTCCATATCCCGAAGTTTTTCCCATGTTGCCATCTCCATAAGATACTCCTGGGCCAGCTTTCTCCACAAAGTCTGATAGCAGAGCTTTATTTCCAGTCATATGTCCTGAACATCCACTGTCCAGAAATAGGATGTTCTTCCTGTTGCCCTGTAATCACAAAGACCACTAATGGTTAGTTTTAAGGACCCAGACTTGCTTGGATCATTTGGCCTTATTAAGTTTGTTAGCATTTGCAGCGGATTTAACATCAGAGTTAATGCTAACATTTTTCTTATCAGATTTTACAGTATCAGACTTTGCATCATACTTTATACTAGAAGGAATTAAAGTAACTTTCTTCAAAGAAGGTTTTATCTGATAATAATCATAGTACAAACTATGATATTCCTTACAAGTATAAATGGAATGCCATATACTACCACAATGAAAACAAGGATTTTGTGGCTTAAATCTTACAGACTGACTCTTAACTCCTGATTTAGGAGGTAAAAAAGTTTATATTCTTATTCTTCCTGCAAAAATAAGCAAGATGGTTAGAGTTTCCACAGTTATAATATTTCTTTCTAGGAGCATTAGGAACAGCCATATAATTATTACTTTTATTCACACCTTCCTTTCCATTCCTATTTTTCCTAGCTGCTTTTACCTTATTCACACTGCTAATCTCTTCCAGCTTATGTTTAAGCTGCTTCTTTGTCATTAAGCCTATGTTGACTTCAGCTGGTTTATCATGTTCTAATTTGTCAGAAGTTGAATTCTCCTTAACTTCTGTCACAGATTCTTTCATCTTTTCATAATCAGACTTTACAGTTTTAGCTACAAACTTAACATGATTTACCTTTGGCTTAACAGTTTGTTTAACAATAATTGGCTCAATTTGTTCAGTTCATTTTTCACTTTTGTCATCTCCATAACCTAAGCCCTCTTTCCAGTTTCCACTACTTAGCAAATTCTGAGTTGTTCTGCCAGAGTTAGTCCAAGTCCTGATAATCTCTCTTTCCTTTTCTAACTCAGTTTTTAGAGATTTATTCATTTTTAGCACTTCATCTCTAACATAAAAGGCATCATCTCTTTCTTTCTGAGTTTGATGGAACATGACTAACTCTTTTTCTAAATAATCATTCCTCTTTTTAAAAGCAAAATTTTCAGAAGTTAATCTTTCACATGTTAAAGTTTGATCTCTATAGCTAATAAACATGATTTTAAGATATAATCTCAACTCAGTAATATTATCAGTATGAAAAGCATAAGTTGTTTGAGGTACCTTTAATTCAGCAGCATCAGAATTGCTATCATCATTTTACATCAAGGCATAGTTCTCCTCATCTTCAGAATCTGAAGTGTCTGTCCAGCTTTTCTTCTTTGTGACAAGAGCCTTGCCTTTGTCACTCTTTCCTTTCTTGCATTCAGGAGATATGTGGCCTTTCTCACCACAGTTGTAGCATTTGACATTCGAGTAATCTCCTCTGTCAAACTTTCGTACTTTGCCTTCAGATTTTCTGAATCCCTTCTTATCAGAACTTCCACTTTTTCTGGAAAACTTCTTTCCCCTTCTAAATTCCGTGCAGGCTATCTTTGTGATACCCTTCACCATAAGAGCACACAATTTCATCATCTCTTCATCAGCATCTACTTCAGGTAGACTTTCAGTTTCTGAATCATCATCATCAGTACTTGATGATTCTGAATCAAACTTTATGATGAGAGCCTTTCCTTTGCCTTTCTTTAAGACAACCACTTTGGGAGATTCCTCCTTAGTCTTAAGAGCAACTGTCCTTGACTTTCTCCCATGTCTCTTGCTTCTTTGATCCATCTCAAGTTCATAAGTCTTGAGCATACCATAAATTTCATCAAGAGTAGTTTCATCAAGAGCATAGTTGTCTCTTATAGTAGTTGACTTCAAATCCCAACTTTCAGAAAGAGCTAAAAGGAATTTAAGATTTGAATCTTCAAGATCATATTCCTTATCCACCAGTGACAGATCATTCAAGAGTTTGACAAATCTGTCATATAAACCAGTTAATGACTCATCAGGTTTTGAGTCAAAGTGCTCATACTCTTGAGTGAGTATAGTCCTCCTGTTCTTTTTGATTGCATCAGTTCCCTGACATCTTGTCTCCAAGGCATCCCATATCTCCTTTGCAGTCTTGCAGTGAATTACCTTGTTTGACATGATGTAATATCCCTTAATTTTTAGAATTCGATTAATAATTGAATAATAGAATAAAAAGAATTAAAATTAGATAAGGACGAAGATTTAAAATTGAATTAGACTAATGTGCCTAAAATTTGGATCAGATACTAATATGGATAACTTGTAGGTTAAGATATAGGGTTTGGTATCGTTATAAATACACCATATTCGTCTTCGTCATTTTTAATATAAAAATTCGTAGGGCTCTTCTCAGCAAAAATCAGCAGTCTTGTAAAATTCGTAGAAAATTCATCGTAAGTCAGAATTCAGTGATTCTGGACTTTTCGGAGAGGTCTTTTCGTTATCTTCAACTTTCGTGTTTTTCAAGATAACGTCGTTTAGAGGGTCAAAAAAGCTATATTCAGATCTGGTCAGGCTTTGGGGTAAGTACTTTTTGACTTGCTTTTATTTTCGGAAAAGTTTTGATACTCTGATTTTCAAATTTCGTATAAGATATAAGAACTTTGTTTCGAACTATATTAGAATAAGATACGAGAATCTTTTGAAACCCAGTCTCTACGTTTTCGAACATGTTCGTAATTTACGCTATAGTTCCGGAACTAGCCTTAGATACCCTTGGTAGGCGCACCAGTGTGGAACTTTAGATACCTATTAAGGGTGCATAATTATTGAACTTTAGATGCCGACCACTGGCAAAGTGTGGTATAAAGAATAATAATAAGAATTAGATGCCGGCTACTGGCAAAGTGTGGCCGTAGATCAAGACTGTGGTATTTATAAGAATTATCGTTTCGTTCTGTTTTACTCTGGTCTGATCTGTTATAAAAATCTGAACTCTTCTGTTTTAAATTCTAAATTTTAAAATATAAAACTTTGGGTTGGATTTATTTTAGAAATTGTTTTTACAAAATTATTATTGTTTTGAGAAAAATTGTTTTATTAAAAACACCCATTGTTTTTCAGTTAAATAGTTAGTCAATTTGTACTTGCTGGGCTTTGTAGCTCACCCCTTTCAATTTCAGGTTTCGTCTAAGATTTCGAGTTGGATAGCATTGGTGTTCGAGGACTTAGAATGGGAGTAGATTGACCTTTGGGCTTCCGCTTTTAGCTGCGCTTTTGTAATCGTAATCTTTGTAATAGACTTTTGGATTAAAAGTGTATTTTGTATTAGTTTCAATTTAGAATTAATAGTCCGGAAGTGCGGGCTGTTACACATGACATTATCAATGGCACTATGCAGCAAATGCCTTACCTTTGCATCCTTGGCAATAGATGAGATATCTTCAGCTGTATACTCACTTTTCTCCTTTGGTACGGTCTTTGCTGGCTGATCTGCAACTGCAACAGAGAGCTTGGTTGACTTATGTGGTCCTTCATTAATTCTGTCAAGGTCAACTGTATTTGTAGCTTCCAGAAACATAGTCATCTTCACTTTCCATATGGGATACTCAGAAGGTCTCAGCATGGGAACCCTAATAGTCTTATATCGACTGTGGGTTTGAGTCTTTGGAGTTTCTTCAATTTTGGCGGGCTTGGTTGGATTTTCTGCTTCTTCAGACATGATTGTTTTGGATCATTACTGTATGTGTGTTAACAGATAGGCTCTGATAACACTTGTTAGGTCACACAACACTGTAGAAGGGGGTTGAATACAATGTTTAATACAATCAAATCGATTTAGAACACAAGTAACAAAAAACAGATGTATTCGATATAATAAACTCTGTTACAATGGAACTGTTCTCTCTCAGTGATGAACAAATATCACGAGAGGTGTTATGTTACAATGTATGATCTTCTCGATAATGATAACACATATAGTGTAAACCTATGTCTGTGTTTATATAGTACACAGTTACAAGATAACTTCTAATTGATATGAAATATAATTCTGTCTCATAAAATATATCAATCAGATATCTTATATAATTCATATTTCATGTTTGTTAAGATCTGAAAACTAAACATGAAACACATTAAACATGAAACACTAAATACTATTTGTCTTTTAATGTGATTGACTAATTAGTTATTGTTTTTTAATTTTAGCTAATATTTAAATGTAATTAAAGGTAATTATATTTATAAATTATATTAAATTTGACTATATTATTCATAATTTTGGATACCCGAAAAATAACAAATCCGATCCAGAACTCGACAAATATGAATTTGAATAACCCGAAAATATTTGGATTTGGATTTTACAATACCCAATCCGAACTCGATCCGTTGACATCCCTAATAGATAGTGAATAAATATAATAATAACCAGTTTGTTAAACTAGGAACTTTCTGTGATTCCCCCCTTACATTAATTAACAATCGTAACATCATATCATACTCAAACGGTCAATAAAATGCTATAAATAAAACATTTAGAATTATAGGTGCCAAAATTACAGAGCTCGTGTCATGTGATTCAAAGACTGATCTACAAGATACAAAGAATGCAAGGCACCAAGAAAAGAGATCCTAAATATTTATGTATAAAATTCACAAGTTTCATATGAAATGCTGATCTCATTCCAACTTCTTCTCTGACCTGGCCGCCACCCTTTTCTTTGACCCATGTGTGAGATTTCCAAGTGGACTAGTATTACTATTATTTTTATTATTTTTTATCAAATTAAAGGTTTCTCCAATTATTACTATCCAGATATTATATTATATTTATATGCATCCTCTTTGGTCATTTTTTTCTGTCCTTTTACTACTTTGCCCTTCTTGTTCTTTTCCTTTTGACTCACTTTCTATGGTCTTTTATTTCAATTCAAATCTCCTTTTCTCCGGTATTTAAGGAGCCAAGGCACCAGCCCACAAAATCAAATAAGTTCGTTACATACTTGAAAATACTTGAGCATTACTAAAACTTCATCAAACAGACCAAAATGGAGATGGATTTATCACTTTTCGAGAACCTTGATTCCGAATTCTCACCGCAATCATCTTCATTCGGATCAAATTCTTTCTCCTGGGATGACATGCGGTTCAACAATTCCCTTCCTTTCAATTTTAATGACTCCGAAGAAATGCTCCTTTTCGGTGTTCTGTCACAGGCACCACAAGAAGTATCCGAAAACAGCTCATCCGAGGAAACTAAGGATGATGAGGTGAACTCGAAAGAGCAAAAAAACAGCGAAGTTGTAGTTAAGGAACAAAAACCATACAGGGGCGTACGAAGACGCCCCTGGGGAAAATTTGCAGCAGAAATACGAGACTCGACACGAAATGGAGTAAGAGTATGGCTTGGTACATTTGATAGTGCAGAACAAGCTGCTTTAGCTTATGATCAAGCTGCGTTTTCGATGCGAGGTTCCTCTGCTATTCTAAATTTTCCAGTAGAACGAGTTCAAGAATCGTTAGTGGAGATGAAACATAGTTGTGAGGCAGGGTGTTCACCTGTGGTTGCACTAAAGAAACGACATTCTATGAGAAAAACAAGCGTGAATAAGAAAAGTAAAAGCATAAGCAAACAACACAAAGAGGTGAAAATCGAGAATGTTGTTGTGTTGGAGGACTTGGGTGCAGATTATTTGGAACAACTTTTAAGTTTAACGGACCATTCTTCTCTTTGGTGAAATTAGAAAATAAGAATTACTTTTCGGTTTCCTAATGTTTTTTAATCCACTACTTATAGTTTTGTTTTATTTGGTGTAGATATTAGATGTTTTCGGTATCAGGCATATTTGTATGTGAACAACTGAACAAGGATAAAGTTAATGAATAGATCATGAGATTATTTTATAGGTTAATCAAATAATCTCTTCATTATATTGTGATTTCTGGGTCCAATTAACTGTATAGTACATCGTCTTTTTCTTTCATGATGGTCCCACGGATCGGTGACTTTGTAGAGAGAATTCAGACAAGAACCGCAATTGTTAAGCAACATTTTTAACAATTTAAAACTCGTTAGATTTCTAAATGAATTTATTTTCAATTTCAAAAACAAAGTATAGCTCACTAAGATATAAAAGTTACAATACTTGCTCACAAACCTTGCATCATCCAACCGCTTGTCACGGATTAATCCTCACCATCTCTAAATCAATCATAGTTATTGTCACCAACTCAACTAAGACACGTGCACCTGAGTATCACAATTTATTGATATAATTATTGGAAAATGTTTGGCGTGCAAAATAGTGTACAAAATTTTGTATAATGACACATGGTCCATGGTGTGTTTTAATTGAAATGAATCTTTATATTTACATCAGCAAAAATAATTAAAATACTGTACATCAAATGTCATGTCATTATGTATAAATAATTTGTACAAAATTCTGTACACCTAGCACTACTCATAATTATCCTCAAGTTTATTTTAAAATGACAGACTCAGTCGATTTTAATTGGTTAACTAGTCTGCTGTTAAAAAACTGTTTTGTTGTTAGAAAAAGTGCCCTTAAAAATTGTTGTTGTAAAAATCAAATGAGTTTAGTATTTTTGATATATATATGTTTTGATGCAAAAAAATAAAAATAAAAATGTTTTTGGTAAAGTTTGATGATGAAATCAGCATATTCTTCCAACAAAAACTGAAAATCAGTTTTTTCTAAAAATATTGGGGGACTTACTTTCTCTAACAGCGATTTTTAGATCAAAATTATTTTTCCAAAAAGCAAATTTTGAATTTTAACAAATAGGTTTTTGTTGTTGTTGCTGTGTACCAAACACACCCTCTGTGGTGCAGAGAGCAATAATGCGAGGCGAAAGTCTGATAAGGAGAAGGAGAAATTGTTGGAAATTTTTTTAAGGTCAGCTTTAATTATCCTTCTAAAAAACTGATCTCCCATATTTTATTAAAGATTTGGTAATCGATGTTCACATGAAATAACTGTAGATTTCGCTAACAGACCTAAGGTGTTTTTCAACTTACAAATTATCAAAATTACTATTTTTAAATTTATTTACAATTTTATCATCTTTAATTTGCTATAAAAAATGCGCTCCTTTTATAACTTCTAGAAAATGATATAATTTTTTTATTACATTCGAGATACAACTGAGGTTGTATTTGATTGGAAAATGGTAATTTTATAAAAAAATTCAAAAAATATGTTTTGCGAATAAATTTTTTATAGAAACGTATTTTTGCAAAAATAACTTTAAAAATCATATTTTCAAAAAAACTCTATTTTTATCTCAAGATACATAGAGAAATGCATATGTTTTAAATTTTTATTTTCTAAACCTATTTAAATTATAGCTCAACAAATTTAGAGTAAACTGTAAATTGGTGATTGGATTTTATCTATCATAATATCCTAATGATCAGGATTTTAGGATCTATATATAATAAGAGAAATTATAAAAAATATTATTCCTTTTTTTTTGCAATTTTTTATCTTCTAAAATTATTTGCAAAAATACAGTGTAATTAAAATCATCCAAAATTAAGCAGACATACTACTAGTTGAATCAAATTTTGTTGGTTGCATGAAAATGCACAAACTCGTCGAAAATCTCTTTTAGTTGAATCAAATTGCAGAAAATCGTATTTTACAAAAAAAATAAAAAAAATAATATTTTTAGAAGTAAAAATGTCTTTTTACAATTTTTTTTAAAGTGATAGTGTTTTTGTAAAAATATTTTTGACATTGGATATTTTTCAGAAACACCCATATAATTATGGTACGTTATTTTAGTCTTTTAGTGAAGTCTTTAATTGCCGAAATTGATAGCTCATCTTAGTTTCTATTTTGTATAGTGGCTAAGAGGATCTCCGATGTAAATATAAAATGATGGATTATAATGATCGGCTTTGTTATATTTTGGCAAGGTTCACTAAAATGTCAACTACATGTAAATATATTATTCGGTTAAGGGTTTTAGCATTGGAAATGCTCTAACTAACTTTTTTAAAAAAAGACGAAAACAAAATTTGACCATCAACTTACAAATTTACAAAATTTGTTAAAAAAATTATATATACTGAACAATTTTCTGATATAACTTTCATAATTTTTTCTGGAATATATTTTGAAACTCCCTACACTCTTAAGCTAAATTTGTGACAAAGATCTATTAATATCCAATTTTTAAAGAAACTTGTAACACCTTTTACCTTTGTTCGAGAAAATGCGAGAATAATGTCAAAAATATACCATTTTTGGGTTTCAACTATTCAAAATATTGATCGATGTTATTGTCCACCAAAATATTCATGAAATTAGACCCGACAATACTTGTATACGACACGTGAACACGGTACGAAACGACACGAATAATTAGTGTTTGAGTTCGAAAATTTGGTACACGAACACGAAAATACACGAATATAATTAGTGTCAGGTTTGGGTTTCAAATATAGGTACACGACACGGAACGAAAGTACACGGAATAAATAAATAATTAAATTTTTAAAAAATATATATAATATACATATATATACTAAATACAAAATGTGAATTTTACCTATTCTAAATAACATATATATATAATTGTAAATACTAAAATATATTTTATTGTTTCTTAACTACGTGAGTGAGCACTTCACCATTTAATTATCTTTTGCATTTTTTAACAATTAATATTTTTCGTATATAATCCGTGTACTTTAGTGTACTAAAGCGGGTAAACACGAATATATTAGTTATGGGTTAGTGTTATCAAATTGGTACACAAATGCAAATCTGGGTCGGGTTCGATTTTAAGGTTTGGTACACAAAAACACGAAAGTATACGGAACGTTTGTAAACGGCACGAAACGTTGTCAGGTCTACATGAAATATGCATTACAAAAATATGTCTTTAACTTTTAATTTTTTAACAAAGTATACTCATGACTAGCATGCATATTTCCTTTATTTTTATAAGGGATGTGCATGATTAACATGTGTATACCCAAAAAATCAAAAGGAATACACATATTAGTGATGCATACTTTTTTTTAATATTTTATAACTCCTCCAAATACATATTTTATGGATATTTTGAACGAACATTCTCGTCAGTCGATATTTTGGACAGTTAGTCCCTAAAATATTTTGATTTTTTCATCCAAAATTTAACAACAAATTTTATTTCAGGAAGACAATTTACTCCTTTTTTTTCTTTTTTTTATCGTAGGTAACCCGCAGCCGCTATCCTTAGGGTGCGCATTGGGTAAAACCCTACGGGTTTACGTTATAGCCTGCAAATTTCGTGAACCGAGATAAACTGTATTTAAGCGACAGACTCTGACTCGGAAGACATAATCATAAATTATCTTCCCGGGAGATCGAACATGTAATGAAAAGAATAGTTATCCTCTTTTTAACCAACTGAGCCGATTCTTAACAATTTACTCTGGTTATTTTGATCCAAAGAACTTATTTCTTCTAAGGTTATTTTTGTTTTTTTGATTCGTGTGAAGTGTTTTAGTTTATAAAAGGTCTGGGGTATTTTTTTATAAGCTAATGATTTAGGCTTTATAAAATTCTATATTCAATTAAGATTTTAAAAGTAATTATTTTAAAAATTACTTTCAAAATTATTAGTAAACCAAATCAGTGCATGCAAATGTTTACCAACACATGTAATCGAAAACCAGCCAGCTGAATCGAGTCATGACAATTAACTAAGCCAATAGACTTTTAAAATAAAATAAAAATAATTCACATACAGTAGTTATTTAGAGTACAGAAGGCACGTAGCAATTAATCACTTGCGTGGTCTACTTTAAAACAATTAGAAGCTTCCTGTTTTGAAGAAGGAAAGGGTATTGGTGGTCAAACATATTCCGGGGAGCGCTCTAATATCATTCATTAATTTAATTAAAACAATTACACAAGGGGGATATTTACTTGTATGTATTATGATATGTATATACGTACTACTATTGCATTAATATACACCAATTGATCATTGGTTAAAGTAATTTAAATATATTATCTTATTGTTAAAATAATATTATTTCTGGTCAGCGAATCAATTCAAAAATTTGCAGACTGCAGTTGAAAAAGACATATTTATTCAAGAATTGTCCATGCTCAGGGTGATGGTCGATGTAACAATATTATTATATAAGAATATTAGAGGCGCTTGCATCATTGGATAAAATAAGTAACGGGATTTAAAATAAGGATATATATCTATCTATATTAAATTATTATAAACGAAATATGGTTTCATTTGGTCCGTCGGTTAACCCCTTCTTTCTCTTCCAAAATAAAGTTTAAATAAATATAATTTTAATAAAAAAATAAATAAAGTATCCAATATAACTACAAACTCTAAAAATTATTATCCAACTTAATATCTAATTGCATTCAACTTCTTTTTTACCTCTTTTGTAGGAAACCAAACACTTTAAAATTTATTTTAGTAATTCAAATTATAATATAACAATAATATAATTAATAAATCTAGAAAAAAATAAAAGAATATTTTAAATAAATAATATCAACCTATCTATCTATTTTACACTATTATAAGAAAAATATGGGTTTGTATAGTAGATTGGTTAACACTGTCCAAAAACACAGCCTAACGCTTTTTATTTTTCATTTAAAAATAAAATGCTACAGAGTAAATTGACTCAATTTATGACTCTCTCATTCAGAAAAATACTTTTTGTTCATGCTGCGGACTAAAGATATATATAATTAATTAAAAAAATGTCATATAGACAAGATTTCATTGGTCATTTATATTAAAAACATATTTGGATCGTATAATTAATAAATAAATTATATTAAAATTTATATCATAAATCAAAACTTATTTATTTTATTTCATAATTTATCTTTATAATAAAATGTAAATATAAGTATTGTTAAATTTAAAATAATTATATGAGAATCCTTATATTAATATGAAAAATATTCTAAATCTTAATATTTTAAATATCCAAATTTGAATTCGTCAAAAGTATGATATAAAATATATATATCATTAATTTTAATAATACATAATTATTATATTATATTTTATTTAATTATCTTTTATAATTTTTTTTATTTTTATAAAAAATATTATATAAATAATAATATTATATTATAATCAGCCTGTGCATCGCACAGGTTATAGGCTATTATATATACAGACAAATGATCAAATCGAAACTAAATTTAAGATAAAAACTACTCCCTCCATCTCATTTTAATAGTGCACTTTGTAAAAAAAATTATTTTCCAAAATATTTGTCATGTTCTATATATCTCATGCAAATTTTATAATTTCAATACTGACTAAATTAAGTCACAAGACCCTCCTAATAAATATCATTGACTAGAAATTTAAAATGCACATTACTTAATGACTTTTGTGTCTGTATATCTATACTATACTATTATAAGCGAAACATAATTTCGTTTGAGCGGTTGATTAACACTTTTCGAAAATATTTTTGTTACGATTTCCAAAACAAAATTTAAACAAATATAATTTATTTAATAAAATTAAATCATATATCTAATATAACTACAAACTCTATCAAAGATCATTTAACTTAATTTATTATTGTACTCAACTTCTTTCTTACCTGTTTCGTAAGAAATCTCCATTTTCCCATGGGCTATGTATGGTTTAAATATCTAAATTTTGAATTTTTTAATAATATAATATATAAAAAATAATACGTAAATATTTTAACTTCATTAATCTCGATAATATATTATTATTATTTTTATGATTTATTTTTTAAATATTAAAATAATAAAATTACAAGATATTATAATAGTTCGTGCATCGCACGGGTTATATGCTAGTATATTTGTATACACTTACAAAAATATAATGTATGAAAACTAAGTTATATTGTTGTGTGAAAATGAGAAAAATAAACATTAAATTATCTATTTCTTAATATATGTGAGATTTACAAAGTGGACTATTAAAATGGGATGAAGGGAGTAAAAATTAATATAAGTCATCAGATTAATTTAATCTAATGGCTCCCTTAAAAATACTACACTCAATTAATATGCACCCTCCCACACATATTCTCAGTTTTTTCCCTCCATTTTTAATTTAATTTTCCTCATTAAATGATAATCTTTTTTTTTAAATCCGACTTCATTGTATTTTTCTCCATCTCTCAACGATCGATTTGCATATCATATATGTTATATTTCGAAGTAATTTAAAAAAAATATTTGGTTTCTGGTTTTTAGTTTCTATACTAAAATTGGTTTCTATTAAAGTAGCACCCTATATATAATTTACGGCTTGTATGGGTAAGTAGAGAATAATTTACTCATCTACAATATCTTAATGCTTGGTGTTGCCCATTTAGCAATTTATCCAATGGGTAAATTTTTTTACCCATAAAACCCATTTTGTATTATAATCTTAGTCATTTGGCTTGACCCATGCACTATCCATGTCATCATACATATTAACCCAACTTAACATAATTATACCACGTTATATCAGGACAATTAAATCCCATAATTATAGCATCTAACCAAGTTTTTGAAAATTTTTGAATTACTGAACCAAACTGGATTTTCTCATGCTTTTACAAATGTAAATCTTCTTCCCCAATGCTTCTTCTCAGTCCTGTTTAAAGTTTCATGAAAATATACATCTACATCTAATTAATCAGGTGGTAAAACATGGAAGAAGGCTCTGCAAATAATCGGCCAAGATCTTCATTGATATGTTAGTGAAGTGCTTTGTCGGTTTATAATCATTATCGATATACTGTTCTACTATTTGTTCGTCATGCATAGGAATTACGTGTTTCATTCGTTGGAGAAATTCGAAAAATCAGCCTCCAAATATATCAGACCAGAATGAAGGAAGCTCAATGAACACAAGTAGTATGATACTTCCAATTAATAGCTGTAGGATCTATATATGTTTATCCATTGTATGAAATCCATTATGATTTGTTTGCTAACAGGGTCGTTGAAGCGTAGAAATTTTAGGCATTATAGTAGTACTTTAAAGAAACATGTACAGATGAGCCTATAATCCGAGGTACATGTTTTAGCCTTTAAAGTATTTTCTCAAGTTGCCATTGTTATTGCTTAGGTGTTTTATTGAATCTGGAAGGCTTTGGTACAACATTTACATCCATGCCCAATAACGTTTCCTCCATTGGTATTATTTCTTGAACGATATAATTAAATCACTAAATTTTTCCCTATAATGATTTATATTTTATGTAGTAGGAACACCTGAAAACACTTAACATGTTTAAATAAATACCTCAAGTGGCTTGCAGTATCGCACTACTCTAAGCCAATTCGCGTTGATAAAAATAGAAACACAAGTTTAACTGAAAGCACTACTTGGACTTCCTTAAAACATTATTAGCTCATTAACTGAACATGTTTTTTTGTATGTTAAATTCATTATTTTCGATTATGATGTTTATGTTTTAAATTTATTCTTTTGTAAATTGTAAGCGTATGAGTCGTTCGCAGAATGTTAGTACCATTTTTGGAATGAGTAGATCGCCTGAAAGCGGTATATATTCTACTAATAATTTTATTAAAAATGATATCGTAAAAACAGACTCACATATATATCAAGCGTCCAGAACTTCTACAGGTTTGATTAGTAAGAAAATGATTATATATTTTAAAATTTTTAAAAATATGTATACCGTAAAAGTATAACTCTCTCCTTATATTTTGATATTTGATTTGAAGTCATACCAAATTCTTCATCTCCGTCATTATACCAAATAAGTGGGAGGACAATACATCTCGATGAAGATCAAGAACCACATGATAACGTTGAACTAGAGTTGGAAAAAAATCATGATGTACATCAAAATATTGAAAGTAATATTTCTCATAAACACAAATCGTTCATAGATCTAGTAGGATTTACCAAGAGTCCGAGAGATATTATAGATTTATCTTAACTCAAGATGGTGATATGATGCTTATGAATAATGATGAGCCTCTCACCTAACAAGATGCTATGAACAATCCAGACTCCGAGAGATGGCTGGAGGACATAAAATTCGGGATGGAATTATGTATCAAAATAAAGTATTGACTTTAGTTGGTCCACCCGAAAGGGTAAAATCTATAGGGTGCAAGTGGGTTTTCAAGAAGAAAACCGACATAGATGGTAAAGCACAGACTTATAAAGCACGACTAGTGGAATTTTTTTTCAAGCAAATTCATGATATAGACTATGAAGAGACCTTTTTCACCAGTTGTTATGGTCAAGTCCATCAGGATTTTGCTAGCAATAGATGCTTACTATTGCTATAAAATCTGAAAAATGGATGGCAAAATTACTTTCTTAAATGGGAGCCTAAAAGAGGATGTATAGATTATACATGCTGAGGGTTTTGTCGATCCATAGTTTGTTAAGATGTTTTGTAAGTTGCTTCTATCTATTTATAGATTGAAGGAATTCTCGAGAATATGGAATATTCGTTTTGATGAAACAGTCAATGAGTTTGGATTTATGCAAAACGAAGATGAACCACGTGTTTAAAAGAAGGATAGTGGGATTCATGTAGCATTCCTTCTATTATATGTAGATTACATATTACTAATAGGGAATTACATACCTTCTCTACAGGCTGTTAAGACTTGGTTGAGAAATAGTTTCTCGATGAAAGACTTAGGTGATGCTATCTATTAGGGATCAAGATCTATAGAGATAGATCAAGGAGATTAATCATCCTAAGTTAGAGTTCATACATTGACAAAGTGTTGCATTATTTTGGAATGCAAGAGGCAAAGAGGGGGATACATCCCAATGTCATGGGATAGTGATCTCATAAGATAACTGCCCTAAATCATTATATGATAAGGGTCATCTTAGAAAAGTTCCATATGCTTCAGCAATTGGATCTATAATATATGCAATGATATGTACTTGTCCTGATGTTTCGTATGCATTGAGCATGGCGAGAAGATACCAGTCTAATCCAGAAGAGGAAACTGATTCAATTTATGACTATCTCATTCTAGAAAAACACTTTTTGTTCATGCTGCGGACTAAAAATATATATAATTAATTAAAAAAATGCCATATAGACAAGATTTCATTGGTCATTTATATCAAAAACATATTTGGATCGCATAATTAATAAATAAATTTGAAAAAATAAGATTAAATAAATTATATTAAAATTAATATCATAAATCAAAACTTATTTATTTTATTTCATAATTTATATTTATAATAAAATGTAAATATAAGTATTGTTAAATTTAAAATAAATATATGAGAATCAGTTTATTAATATGAAAAATATTTTAAATATCCAAACTTGAATTTGTCAAAAGTATGATATAAAAAAATATATATCATTAATTTCAATAATACATAATTATTATATTTTATTTTATTTTATTATCTTTTATAATTTTTTTTATTTTTATAAAAATTATTATATAAATAATAATATTATATTATAATCAGCTTGTGCATCGCACGGGTTATAGGCTAGTATATATACAGACAAATGATCAAATTGAAACTAAATTTAAGATAAAAACTACTCCCACCATCCCATTTTAATAGTCCACTTTGTAAAACAAATATTTCCCAAAATATTTGTCATGTTTTATATATCCCATGCAAATTTTATAATTTCAATACTGACTAAATTAAGTCACAAGACTATCCTAATAAATATCATTGACTAGAAATTTAAAATGCACATTACTTAATGACTCTTGTGTGTGTATATCTATACTATACTATTATAAGCGAAACATAGTTTCGTTTGGGCGGTTGATTAACACTTTCCAAAAATATTTTTGTTAACGATTTCCAAAAAAAAAATTAAACAAATATAATTTATTTAATAAAATTAAATCATATATCTAATATAACTACAAACTCTATCAAATATCATTTAACTTAATTTATTATTGTACTCAACTTCTTTCTTAGCTATTTTGTAAGAAATCTCCATTTCCCATGGGCTTCTTATGTTTTAAATATCTAAATTTTGAATTTTTTAATAATATAATATATAAAAAATAATACGTAAATATTTTAACTTCATTAATCTCGATAATATATTATTATTATTTTTTATGATTTATTTTTAAATATTAAAATAATAAAATTACAAGATATTATAATAGTTCGTGCATCGCACGTGTTATATGCTAGTATATTTGTATACACTTACTTACCTCTTGAAGAACATGTAATTAATATAATGTATAAAAACTAAGTTATATTGTTGTGTGAAAATGAGAAAAAAAACATTAAATTATCTATTTCTTAATATATGTGAGATTTGCAAAGTGGACTATTAAAATGGGATGGAGGGAATAAAAATTAATATAAGTCATCAGATTAATTTAATCTAATAGCTCCCTTAAAAATACCACACTCAATTAATATGCACCCTCCCACACATATTCTCAATTTTTTCCCTCCATTTTTAATTTAATTTTTCTCATTAAATGATAAGTTTTTTTTAAATCCGACTTAATTGTATTTTTCTGCATCTCTGAACGATCGATTTGCATATCATATATGTTATATTTTGAAGTAATTTTAAAAAAATATTTGGTTTCTGGTTTTTAGTTTCTATACTAAAATTGGTTTCTATTAAAGTAACACCCTATATATAATTTACGGCTTGTATGGGTAAGTAGAGAATAATTTACTCATCTACAATATCTTAATGCGTGTTGTTGCCCATTTAGCAATTTATCCAATGGGTAAATTTTTTTACCCATAAAACCCATTTTGTATTATAATCTTAGTCATTTGGCTTGACCCATGGACTATCCATGTCATCATACATATAAACCCAACTCAACATAATTATACCACGTTATATCAAGATAATTAAATCCCATAATTATAGCATCTAACCAAGTTTTTGAAAATTTTTGAATTACTGAACCAAACTAGATTTTCTCATGCTTTTACAAATGTAAATCTTCTTCCCCAATGCTTCTTCTCAGTCCTGTTTAAATTTTCATGAAAATCTACATCTACATCTAATTAACCAGGTGGTAAAACATGGAAGAAGGCTCTGCAAATAATCGGCCAAGATCTTCATTGATAGGTTAGTGAAGTGCTTTGTCGGTTTATAATCATTATCGATATATTGTTCTACTATTTGTTCGTCATGCATAGGAATTAAGTGTTTCATTCGTTGGAGAAATTCGGAAAATCAGCCTCCAAATATATCAGACCAGAATGAAGGAAGCTCTATGAACACAAGTAGTATGATACTTCCAAATAATAGCTGTAGGATCTATATATGTTTATCCATTGTATGAAATCCATTATGATTTATTTGCAGCAGGGTCGTTGAAGCGTAGAAATTTCAGGCATGATAGTAGTACTTTAAAGAAACATGTACATATGAGCCTATAATCCGAGGTACATGTTTTAGCCTTTAAAGTATTTTCTCAAGTTGCCATTGTTACTGCTTAGGTGTTTTATTGAATCTGGAAGGCTCCGGTACAACATTTATATCCATGCCCAATAACGTTTCCTCCATTAATATTATGTCTTGAATGATATAATTAAATCACTAAATTTTTTCCCTATAATGATCGATATTTTATGTAGTAGGAACACCTGAAAACACTCAACATGTTTAAATAAATACCTCAAGTGGCTTGCGGTATTGTACTACTCTAAGACAATTCGCGTTGATAAAAATAGAAACAAAAGTTTAACTGAAAGCACTACTTAGACTTCCTTAAAACGTTATTAGCTCATTAACTGAACATGTTTTTTTGTATGTTAAATTCATTATTTTTGATTATAATGTTTATGTTTTAAATTTTTTCTTTTGTAAATTGTAAGCGTATGAGTCGTTCGCAGAATGTTATTACCATTTTTGGAATGAGTAGATCGCCTGATAGCGGTATATATTCTACTAATAATTTTATTAAAAATGATATCGTGAAAACAGACTCACATATATATCAAGCGTCCAGAACTTCTACAGGTTTGATTAGTAAGAAAATGATTATATATTTCAAAATTTTTAAAAATATGTATACCGTAAAAGTATAACGCTTTCCTTATATTTTGATATTTGATTTGAAGTCATACCAAATTCTTCATCTCCGTCATTAATACCAAATCAGTGGGAGGAAAATACATCTCGATGAAGATCGAGAACCACATGATAACATTGAACCAGTGTTGGAAAAAGATCAGGATGTACATCAAAATATTGAAAGTAATATTTCTCATGAACACAAGTTGTGTGTAGGTCTAGTAGGATTTACCAAGAGTCCGAGAGATATTACGGATTTCTCTTAACTCAAGATGGTGATATGATGCTTATGAATAATGATGAGCCTCTCACCTAACAAGATGCTATGAACAGTCCTGACTCCGAGAGATGGCTAGAGGACATAAAATTCGGGATGGAATTCATGTATCAAAATAAAGTATTGACTTTAGTTGGTCCACCCGAAAAGGTAAAATCAATAGGGTGCAAGTGGGTTTTCAAGAAGGAAACCGACATGGATGGTAAAGCACAGACCTATAAAGCACGACTAGTGGAAAATGTTTTCAAGAAAATTCATGATATAGACTATGAAGAGACCTTTTTCACTAGTTGCTATGGTCAAGTCCATCAGGATTTTGCTAGCAATAGCTGCTTACTATTGCTATAAGATCTGGAAAATGAATGATAAAACTACTTTCTTAAATGGGAGCCTAAAAGAGGATGTATAGATGATACACGCTGAGGGTTTTGTCGATCCATAGTTTGCTAAGATATTTTGTAAGTTGCTTCTATCTATTTATAGATTGAAGGAATTCTCGAGAAGATGGAATATTCGTTTTGATGAAATAGTCAACGAGTTTGGATTTATGCAAAACGAAGATGAACCACGTGTTTAAAAGAAGGTTAGTGGGAGCCATGTGGCATTCCTAGTATTATATGTAGATTACATATTACTAATAAGGAATGACATACCTTCTCTACAGGCTGTTAAGACTTGGTCGGGCAATAGTTTCTCGATGAAAGACTTAGGTGATACTACCTATGAGGGACCAAGATCTATAAAAATAGATCAAGGAGATTAATCATCCTAAGTTAGTGTACATACATTGACAAAATGTTGCATTATTTTGGAATGCAAGAGGCAAAGAAGGGGATACATCCCAATGTCATGGGATAGTGATCTCATAAGATAACTGCCCTAAATCATTATATGATAAGGGTCATCTTAGAAAATTTCCATATGCTTCAGTAATTAAATTTATAATGTATGCAATGATATTTACTTGTCCTGATGTTTCGTATGCACTGAGCATGACGAGAAGATACCAGTCTAATCCGGGAGAGGGTAACTGGAAAGTTGTCAAGAATATTCTTAAGTACTAAAGAGGACTAAAGATTCATTCTTGGTGTATGGAAAAGATATGGAACTGGTTGTAAAGGGTTACACTGATGCTAGTTTCTCAACCTAATTTTTGACAAACAAGGATGACTCTGTGTCTAAGTCTGGTTTTGTGTTTTGTTTAAATATAAGTGATGTTATCTGGAATAGTTCACAACAAGAATATTGATGATTCTATAATGGAAGACGAATATATTGAAGTTTTCGGAACAACCAAAGAGACTGTTTGGGCACGTAATTAAGCGATATCACCTTATTAATTAGATTAATGATCATGAAGATATATATGTAAAAGTGCATAGTATTGATAATATTGCAGACCCACTGATTAAGGCTTTGTCGCAGTAGAAGCACGATCATCAAACTAGTTCCATTAGTATTAAATACATGGGTGATTGGCTCTACTGCAAGTCTGAGATTGTTCGTATAACGACTCGTATACTTTTATATTATTTAAAAGTGTAATTATTAAATAATTAATTAAATAAAATATGTATATGGGTATTGTCAGCAATGTATTGTGTGTTATCATTTTATGTGTGACTGTGGATGCATAGGGATTATTCGTGTAATAAATATTGAGTGGTATTGTTCTGTTCCACTTTAAAAAGTGGATTTAATTGTAGATTTATTTGCATAAATATTTGGAATGTCTCTAAAATTGTTTTTGTGGTTTTATAATTACGATAATTATTTTTGGGATTTTATAAAATTTAGAAATCAATATTTTACCAATTATTTAGCCTTGTATGATTTTCTGATTACAATTATTCGTAAAATCCATATTTAATTCCATAATTCTTCAAAAATTATGAAACTCACATTTATTTAAGTTTGGAATATTCCGAGAATTTTAAAATTATTTTAGGAATTTTCGGGATTAATCTCACTCGCGCGTTGTTTCATTTAATTGTTAAAAAGCGGTTATAAATTACATTTCAAAAATTGTTTAAAATTTTTGAAATTTATGTTTTTTATAAACTTCAGGATATTTGTAACATTTTAAGACTATTTTTGTGATTTTCTGAATTTGTTTTAATTACAACTCGGTTCGTTAATTGTGAAATGCGGGTACGAGTTGCGTTTCAAAAATGTTTTAAAAATCATGAAAATTTTATTTTATTATTTTCGGGATTTCTAGAAAAAATATAAAACTAGTTTGGTAGTTTTCTGGATTTTATTTAACCTCGTATTTATTCGTTACATAGCAAATTACGGATCAAAATCGGGTGCAGGGAATTCATACTCATCCAGTTTACCACGTGTCAGGATTTGAGCCATTCAACAGAACGTGGCGGAGTGTTATTTCTTATTGTGTTACTGTTGTGTATAAAAAAAAGAAGAAAAAGAAAACATCAGCCCCCCATTTCTTTTATTCCAGTTTCTTTTCCCCTTTCACCGCCGTTGTGCCGGTTTCCGGCGATTTTTCGCCGTGCCTTGGCATTCTCAGGTGTCGCTGTTCCTTTTGATTCCTGTTGTGCCTATTTCTGGTAATTGCAAGGTTATACCGCCCTGTTCTTCCTTTCTGGCCGTTTCGAACTCCGGCCATCATTGTTACTTTGGTTGCTGTTCTTGGTTGATTAGATTAGGTGTATATCTATATGTTTGTGCATGTGATTAGGTGCCATCTAATTAGTATCAGTGTGGTGTTATTCGTGTGTTCCTGCTCCTTTTCCGTTTTGCTGTTGTCGCCTGATTCTTCCCTGTTGGGCGGCGTGTATGCACGTGGCCCTGAGTTTTGTAATTTCTGATTTTTTTCCTGATGGTTTAAAGTGATGCAATTCGAATGGTTATTTGGTGAAATATTCGATTAATTTCTAATAGATTCGAAGTAAATATTTAGGGTATTTACTCGAATTATTTGGTATTATTTTTTGAATAAATTTCCATAATTATTTGGATTATATTCGAAGGTTAGAATAATAATCGGTGAAGGTTCGCGATGGAAACCCGATTTATACGGATACCCGCGAATTTTTGCCGCTGTCGGCGATGAGTCTCGGTGAGACGACGGTGGACTATGATGAATATTCTGAGTCCTACAAATTAAAAATATAAAATATGAATAATAATTAATAATTGTAATTGAATTGAAATTTGGGAATTTATGGATTTCGATTGGTATTATTGGTATTATTGGTATGAATCGGAGATTGGGATTCATGCATTCGGATTGTGATTGGATTGTCGTTGTAGTTGTTGTGAATTGATTTGACGTCGGGATCTTCGACAGGTTAGCCGATTATCAAAGGAGGTGCTGCCCGATTTTCAGAAAATTAAATTACGAAAATGCGAGGCCGTACCCAATGACTATCGGAACGTCGATCGGTTATATATGAGTACTCTATACGGAACCTGATTATGTGTTGTGATGAAATACTTTGCTAAGACCGATAATCCTAAATTTGTAAAAGGACAGATATACATATTTTCTAGGAACGAACACCAACCCGATTTTCGAGAACGTGAACCCTAATTGATACGTGTATTATTATATGAAGTATGTTACGAGTCGGGTTTTGTTAACGTTCGGGTAGATTGTTAGCGGGGATATGTCAAGCATAATCGAAGGTCTAAGTTAGGGTGTTTCGACTTTGTAGGTTCTAGTCGGAAGGGTCAAAAGTTGGCGTTGGATAGCCTAGTGGACAGTCGACGAGCTCAGTAAGGTTCCAATCGAAGGACCTGTGTGTTGAAGTCGAATCCAGGATAATTTAGTGATTAGACGTTAAAGCCTGAGCGTCCGTGTCGGCTCAAGGTCAATCGTTAATATTTGTAAAGCTCTTCAAGGCAAGTACCCCTGACCATATCCTTATGGTTCAGAATATATGAATATACTGTTGTTTTATTCTCGTAGTGGAATAGAACGTTTTAAGTTAAGTATCCCTTATGTTTAAATTATTTTATTAACTTGTGTTTTGGGGGAAAAGTAACTTCTGAAATACCTATCTCTAAATTTTGAATAAAAAGAAAATGTTTTGGAAGTGTGCTGTGATATAATTATTTTGACAAGAGATAGGTAAGTGAATTGGAAAACTGGATAAAAATGATCAGATAATTGGATGAGTGTGCGCAGGAGGCCCGTAACGGCTTGGAAGATAGCGTAAGAGGTGAAGTGGTTGCGCACCCTATTATAACCACCAGCCCAGCGTGACAGAGACCTAGCTAGTCTCTGAGTTCCGGAACAAGTTTTTATAGGATAGCCAAGATAGAGTTATCCTATGGATATAACCTGATCAGCTGTCTCACCAGGGATCATCCAATACTTTTATATCTGAGCAAATTTTATGGGTCCTATAATGGGACAAGTTTTATTGGTCCTATGATGGGAAAAGTTTTATGGTTCCTGTGATGGGACAAGTTTTATGGTTCCCGTAACGGAACAAATGATTTTGGGTCCCCGTAACGGGACAAATGGTTTTATGGGTCCTTCGATGGGACGGAAGATTTGAAAATGAAAGTAGCATGCTAAAATTGAACTCTGGTATTTATGCACAACACACAACTGTTGATTTGGTTTTATAGAGCATGCTAGTTTTGATATCCAGTTCATACATGTTTTACTTATTTTTTAGCAAGTTATGAATTCTGTTCCTATAACTGTTTATCATAAATTGCTTTTGCTTATTATTAATATAGTGGTACTGCTGAGCAATTGATTGCTCACCCATGCAAAAATGTTTTATATATGTGTTAGGTCCCAATATGTTTGTAGAATGGGGGGTATAATACAAACTATTACCATTTAATCGAATTTAGTGCGGAATAAAAAATTGAAACAAAATTCAAGCTAAATAAAAATATTATTAAACTTGAAAGGTGTTATAACAACGGTATCGATTATAATGGATTAATCTCAAATTAATTATCACAAATCTAGAATAAATCGACATGAACTTTTTCTATTTTTGCAATAAAAAGAATCAAATGTTAAAAGCAATTTGAGATTAAGTTCTAGGGATTTTGATTTGCTAGATAGTTACACAAGAACAAGAGAATGATTTCTAGTGGTTTAGATTTAACTTTAATTGCTAAAAATATATGATCTTGAATTGCAGCAGTGAAGAGATGAAATGTCTGTTTCGGCTGCTGTGCTTTTGTTCTTGAGTTGTTTGAGAATGTATTTGCTTGTTAATGAATGATCTGCTGCTTCTGTCTTTTATAATTCAATCAACAGAATCCACTTGAACTAGCATGACTATTTGAGAATTGGCATGACTTTCGGTGAGACAATCTTTTGAACTAGCATGACAATCGGCGAGACAATCATTTGAACTTGCAAGACAATCGGCATGACAATCTGTTGAACTAGCAAGACAATCCCATAGCTGGTAGAAATTTCGGTATGACAATCTGTTGAACTAGTATGACTTTCGGTATGACTATCCAGATTGTCATACCAGTTCAATTGATTGTCATGCTGAATTAATATTAAATATAAATTCAAAATAAATTCTAAAAATTCATAATATTAATTCAGAATTAATTAATCAATTAATTCAATTAATCAATAAATTAATCTTTGCAGATATAATTTATTTTCTTAATTAAACTATATGACTTAATTAATTAATAGAGAATTAATACTACTCTTCAACAGCAACCACTCTTCTGAAAATTTTCTGAAAATCACTGAAAATTATGAATCAATTCCACCACTTCAATGTTGACACTCGATGTATTGTATGGTTCATGAGTGACTAACTTTCATGACAT
The DNA here is from genome assembly GCF_009905375.1 of Apium graveolens. Taxonomy (NCBI): domain Eukaryota; kingdom Viridiplantae; phylum Streptophyta; class Magnoliopsida; order Apiales; family Apiaceae; genus Apium; species Apium graveolens. The sequence continues at coordinate 220,142,495 of NC_133655.1, read as the reverse complement.
TTCTTCATGTCTTGACTTTGATAATCTTGATTTTCTTCAGATTAAATCCCTGTAACTATTTGATACCCTGACAAGATCTCTGTCACTTGATTAAATCCACAATCTTGATTTATATCACTGAGGCTTGATCAATTTCTTGAACTTCTTCCAGTGACGTAATTCCTCAATTCTGTAGATGAACCTTGTTTCTGAATCCTTTGCCATATGTTACTTTGTGAGATCTCTTTGACGGTAGATCCACTATTTACTTGTTACATTCTTATTTGAGTTGAGTTAAATCCTCGAATAAACAAATAGTATATGACATATGCCTTTCAATCTCCCCCTATTTGTATGTTAGACAATAACAACAAATACCTAGAGGATAACTCAACTAACAAATAAGAAAAAGATGTAAACAGAAATGCAAAGTAAATAGCAGAAAAGTTCTGGATAACATTTAACATTTTCCAGATTCCAAATAGATGTTCCTCTAGACTGAACATATCTTCAAGTAGTTTCATCTTCTTTTGTACAACCATATTTCCTGTTGAGAAGTGCATATCTCTCTTGCTTCTCCCCCTATAACAATCAACTGCTTAAAGGAGATCACCTTCGTTTACCACATCTCCCGTATAATAGGATCCGCGGATAAAAACCAATGGTACTCCCCTTTTGGAAAATAGGTTCTTCCCTTACTAAGAAATCACCTTGTGTTTACCACCTCTCCCGTACAATAGGATCCATAGTTACAAACAACAATGGTGTAGTGTAGTGTACATGTGCTTTACCTTTTTCTTCCTCCCTACTATTTCTCCCCCTTAGTTGAGGAATCCTCCAAACTATTACTTAAGCTTTTATCTCCCCCTTAGAGAAGGAATGTATGCCGTTGTCTGAAGGAGTTCTCATATTCCACTTGGTTGGAAAAAAATAACAAGTAGTTTCTCTTTCTTGCTCACTGTGAGTGTGTGATTCTGTTTTAGTGCACCTCACATGTGTTTCACTCTTCTCTCCACTCGTGTTTACACCCATTCTCACAAGTGTATCACTCCTCTCATAGCTCCAAAATTCAGCTGTACCTGCAAGGAAAATTACCTTAGCCATCCTTAAGGAGGTCACAGGTGGTGCAATGGGAGTTCGCAAATCCCCATTTTTGTTAAACTTGTCAGATGAATCTGAGTCATAATCTACAAGTTGCTAGTTTCCCTTTTAGGGTTCCAGATTTGAATTCTGGGAAGGTGAACAATGATCCAACGAATTTAGCATAAAGATCAAAGTTCCCTTCTAATTTATGTGAAGACATTTCCTTGTGACTCATCAGGTAATATCTGAAACATTGTCAACAAGTTGCCGATCTGCACCTATGTCAGATCCACTATCCGCAGATGCATCCAGGGGATTTAAGCCTGGGGAGGTAGACACTGACCACTGACATATGGCTTTTGGATCAGTATCATCTCCTAACACCTGTAAAGGCAATTGGTCCATTAAAGAACCTTGAACAATCGAATCTGACCTTAAAATGGTCGAAACACTTGTTTCCGTCAACTCCTCCTTTGTGTGTGTAACCTTTTCTTGTGCATCAAGAATTGTTTATGTTTGAGGTGGTGACACTACATCGGATACCCTGGCCGACAGGCAAATTTCAATAGACGCACCCTGTTGAGAGGATGAATCTAGTAACTGTTTTTGTGCCTTTTCAGCCATTACATCTTTTTGAGAAGATGTATGGGAGCTAGCAGTTGTCTCGGTTTAAATACTACTCATCTTTGTAGGAGCAGAGCTGCTGGGTTGACTTCAGAACCTTCCTTATGTGGTGCACTAAGGCACTATCTCCCTCACGCTCATTCATACTTCATTTTAGTGGTAAGAGAGTGTTGGCTGGTTCTGTTTCTGTGTTTGTCTTTACAGTCTGGGATGGAAGTTATGGGTTTTCAACCTTATGACTGTCAATGAAAGAAAGCCATTGGAGACTGAACCTGTATCACAGAACATATGGCAATATAGAGATAAAATGTACTTAAGATCTATAATGAATGAAAATTATACATTTAATCTTTTGAGAGAAATGATGTACAATAGTGATTTCAAAAGATTTTAATGAAATAAGAAATCACTAATGTAGAAAGAAGTTTGATTTTCTCCTAAAACTGTTCGAGTGCACAAGTCTGTTTTTATGCCTAAAAAGATAAATGATTTGATAAGACACAGACTGATGACCTAGCAGTATTAAGAAGAGAAGGAAAGATTTGTCTTTCAATATGAATGATTTTTGTTAAAGCAATGATCACTTAGGGTAAAGTCTAAGTAATTCTCATTCATGTCAAAAGCTCACAATTATCTGCAACAAAATATTAACAATATATCATTGACTGGTACTTGTCAAGTACTTTAGATACCAATAATTATGTTGCATACTCTTTTTAAAAAAAAATATATCAATGAATTAAATACCAATAATCTATCAAAAAGATATCAGCATTCAATTTCATATATCATACAATTGTTAACTCCTAACAACTGTACTACCTCAAACAATATTTACAATTACAGAAAGTACAAATAAAAACTTATATTAATATAGCAAAAATACAGAAAATATTTACAAGTTCAATGATAACATTACCAGCTTGCAAACAGCCATATCCCTCAGTTAAACCTTTGTTGTTATCTCCAAAGGTAACCACTGGGCCAGCTTTCTCAACCACATTTGATAGCAGGGCTCTATCTCTGGTCATATGTCTTGACGATCCACTGTCTAGAATCTACACTTCCGGTTCCACCTATTTAATGCCCTGCAATATAAATGGATTAAACCTTCTTCGGAACCCAAACTTGGTTGGGCCCGGCATTACTTGTAGAATTGACCTTTGTCAGGCAAAACAACATTCTTAACTTTAATGTTCTCAACTTTTTCAATGACTGGACATTTGACCTTGTAAACAGCCTTAACAAATTTCTGTTTAGGCTTAGGCACAAATGTCTCCTTTCTAGCCTTAGAAGGACTAGCAGTCTTAGACCTATCATGCTTCCTATTATTCACATGCTGACGAGGAGTAGTCTTATCACTCGAAACATGCTTACCATTAAAATAAGCATACATCAAATTAAAAGCACAAGACATACAATTACGAATACCACATACTTTATGAGAGGAATTTACAACAGGCAAATTATGCATGGTAGACATGGCATTTTTGTTATCCAACTCATGTGTGTCTGAGTTAGTCTCAGTTGCTTTCACAACTTTGACTGGAACTTTCGACATACTTGGCTTGAAAACAACCTTCTCATTAGCACGATCTTCAGCACGTATTTCTTCTTGAATAATAAAGGAGGTCTCATCAAATGGTTCAGCAATTGATCCTTTATAGAGGGGTTTATCAACACCCTTAAGCACATGTGGTACTTCCCTACCTTTAGCACATACATGAGGAGGGGAGTTTATGCCTAATTCTCCAATAGCAGCATTGTAATCAAAACCTATTCCAGATGTTTGATTAACAGCTTGCTTATTGTAGAACTCTTTAGCCTTCGAACAAGAATTAAAGTAAGCTTTAACCTTAGTCTCAAGACCGGTGATCTTGTCTTTGAGAATAGTTTCGAGTTGTCTATAACAGTTAACTCTATTCTCTAGAAAAGATACTTGTTCTTTTAATTTGTCTTGATTAATGTGCACAAGTCTTAATTCATTGACCTCTTTCTCAAGGTCTTTGATCTGCTGACTTAACAGTTCATTATCACGACGAGCACAATCTAAGGAACCTCCGAGATGATAAACTAATTCAGCATCATTAAATTTTACCTCTTTTCTTGACGATGAAGTATTTCCATCAATAGCCATAAGAGCAAGATTCCCTTCTTCTTCATCTTCACTATCAGTATCATCCCAGCTTCTTCCCTTTTCCAGATAAGCCCTTTCAGAGTTACTCTTCTGATTTGAATCATAAGAGTTCTTCCTTACTTGATTTGGCTTCCTGCATTTTGTGGTAAAGTGTCCCAACTCATTGCAGTTAAAGCATCAAATGGTGCTCCGATCAACCATCCCTGTTTTGTATCCACCACTGCTGGTGTTAGAGGATGAAGATCCACCTTTCTGGAATCTGTTGTAGTTGGACTTGTACTTGAAATTGGGATTTCTCTTGAATCTGACATTGGAGAATCTCTTGACAATCTGGGCCATTGACTCATCTTCCAATTGATCCAGCTCTTCCAAGGAGTAAAAATCATCACTGGATTGATTTGTAGTAGGAGGATCATATTCTGCTACTAATACATTTTCCTCATCCTTGGAAGACTGTACCATTCTCTCTGACTGTTGAAATTGTTGTTGTTGTTGACCTACTAGAGTAGTAGATGTGCTGACCACTCTATCTTTCTCGTAGACTTCCTTCTACTGAATCTGCTCCAACTCATAGGTTTTTAACACACCATAGAGTCTATCCAAAGAAATCTCACTCAGATCTCTAGCTTATCTTATGGCAGTGATTCTATGTTCAAGATGAGTTGGCAGTGTTAAAAGGAACTTTTTGTTGGACTTGTACTTGAACTTGGGATTCCTTCTCCTGGATTGGATTTATAATGTTCATACTCAGAGGTTAGGATCTCTAACTTGTTCTCCCTAACTTCCTTTGTACCTTCATTAATCACCTCAATAGTTTCCCAGATGTGTTTGGAATTTTTACAGTTCATCACATGTCTGTTCATCAAGGAATCAAGGGAATCAACTAAAATTAATTGAAGGCTGGCATCCAAGGAGGCTTCTTCTTTTTCAGCAGGAGAAAAATCCGCAGGCTCTTTTGCATAGGTTCTAGCTTTGGTAATTACAAAATCATAATCTATAACCTCTGGTTCAATAACCATCGGAATTTTTGGACCATTCTTTAACAAGTTCAGATATTTGGGATTTGCCACTTGTAAAAACAAGAGCATCTTCTTCTTCCACATAATATAATTTTCTTTATCAAATAGTGGAATTTTAACGGTTCCAACTTTTTGTCAAGTCATTATGAATTTTTGAATAAATAAAAATTCAAGGAGTTGAAAAATCACAAAAGTCTAGGATCTTGATTTGTTCGTTAATCAGAAGGCTCTGATACCAATTGTTAGGTCCCAATATGTTTGTAGAAGGGGGTTGAATACAAACTATATCGTTTAATCGAATTTAGTGCGGAATAAAAAATTGAAATAAAATTCAAGTTAAATAAAAATATTATTAAACTTGAAAGGTGTTACAACAACGGTATCGATTACAAGGGATTAATCTCAAATTAATTATCACAAATCTAGAATAAATTTGACATGAACTTTTTCTATTTTTGCAAGAAAAAGAATCAAATGCTAAAAGCAATTTGAGATTAAGTTCTAGGGATTTTGATCCGCTAGATAGTTACAAAAGAACAAGAGAATGATTTCTAGTGGTTTAGATTTAACTTTAATTGCTAGAAATATATGATCTTGAATTACAGCAGTGAAGATATGAAATGTTTGTTTCGGCTGCTGTGCTTTTGTTCTTGAGTTGTTTGAGAATGTATTTGCTTGTTAATGAATGATCTGCTGCTTCTTTCTTTTATAATTCAATCAACAGAATCCATTTGAACTAGCATGACTATCTGAGAATTGGCATGACTTTCGGTGAGACAATCACTTAAACTAGCAAGACAATCGGCATGACAATCTGTTGAACTAGCAAGATAATCCCATAGCTGGTAGAACTTTCGGTATGACAATCTGTTGAACAAGTATGACTTTCGGTATGACAATCCAGATTGTCATACCAGTTCAATTGATTGTCATGCTGAATTAATATTGAATATAAATTCAAAATAAATTCTAAAAATTCATAATATTAATTCAGAATTAATTAATCAATTAATTCAATTAATCAATAAATTAATATTTGCAGATATACTTAATTTTCTTAATTAAACAATATGACTTAGTTAATTAATAGAGAATTAATACTACTGTTCAACAACAACCACTCTTCTGAAAATCACTGAAAATTATGAATCAATTCCACCACTTCAATGTTGACACTCGATGTACTGTCTGGTTCATCAGTGACTAACTTTCGTGACGTTTCTTCATGTCTTGACTTTGATAATCTTGATTTTCTTCAGATTAAATCCCTGTAACTATTTGATACCCTGACAAGATCTCTGTCACTTGATTAAATCCACAATCTTGATTTATATCACTGAGGCTTGATCAATTTATTGAACTTCTTCCAGTGAAGTAATTCCTCAAGTCTGTAGATGAACCTTATTTCTGAATCCTTTGACATATGTTACTTAGTGAGATCTCTTTGACGGTAGATCCACTATTTCCTTGTTACATTCTTATTTGAGTTGAGTTAAATCCTCGAATAAACAAATAGGCTATGACATATGCCTTTCAATATGTATTGCAGATACCTAGGAGATTCTTCTGTGGTAGTCGGGGAAGAGTTCCAGTTCCTTCCGTGTCAGGCTCCTCTGAGGTAGTTGTGTAAGACCAGAAGTGGTCTACTGAGTTGTTGTACTAAGATAGTATTGTTAAGGTGGTTATAATGAATTATTTTTGTGATAAATTATGACCTAAGTCATACTTAAACCTGGAAAATATCTTGGTAAGAGGGGTCGTGATTATATTCTATAAGTGAAATGAATTTTTTTATGTTACTTGTTGTGTTGTGGATGACGTTAACTCCTGACCCCGGGGTTGAGGCCGTCACAGTTGGTACCAGAGCTACAGGTTTGAGTCCCTGATTTAGGTTAGGAATAGAGTCAAAAGAGTGCAGGAAGGTTTATATAGATGTGAGTCAGCAACTCAATCAGAGGAGCAAGTCTATGAGTTTAGTTAAGGATTTCAGAGGTGTAACCCTGATGTCTTTTGAGGATTGGCTGGAACTGCCTGAGTTGTAGTAAGTCTCCCTTGTATATAGGTATCACTGGAAATGTCTGGTAGAGGTTGTTAGTTTTCTCTCTCGAGAAAGCGAGTCTGACCGTGAAGTTCAAATGGAATGGTAATAGTCAACGGCTGCCATGACAGCCGAGTCTCATAATGAATACGGGTCAGTACCGTGGTTTATATCTTGAACCCTTATATTTCTTTCCTCGGAGGTTCTATCGATTGATTGGGTCAAACAATACATATGATTTGACTATTTGTCTGTGTGGCAAAGGGTCTGGTGGGACGCCACCGAATTATGTGTTGTAAACTGTATGGTACTAAGACTGGCCATCTTACGTACTTGTATGATTACTTCCAGTCATACCTGCATCTTCTTCACTTTTCTTTCAGGATGGATTATCTTGATTTCGAAATTTTATTTGGCATTTTATGGCAATGAATTTCCTTCGGTAACCTCTGTAGTCAGACCGTCCTAGTTATGTAAAGTAAACGAAGAGTTGACCGTTAGGAGAAGTACAAGTTCTGTATCCGGTTGTTATTTCGTAATAGCGACAGCAGTAAGGATTAGCGATCCATTGGAGAAGGTTGTCGTCCTAGAAAAGTTAATTCAATGGGACGCGAGTCGATGGAGAATGATAGGGAACCGCCCTAAGAAGAATGTTTGGTTGAAATTGGACTCGTATGTCCAGCAGGATTCAGAGTTCCTTAAGCCTGGCCTGGTTTGTGAGGCTACTTTTTGGTAATTGTGACTGAAATAGCCAACCCCGTTTTGTTATGTTGGTTAGTGATACATATGTTTATTAGTAGGTTATGTGTCATAGTATTGTGAATCATGGAGTTGAGTGGTGGCAGTTGGTTAGTATACTGATTGTTGGTTGGTTGATGGTAATGGATTAATATGGTTGTTGGTTGATTGTTGATGTCGGCCTGAGTCTGACTGGTAGTCAATAATACAGAGGAAATGCTGCCCAAATTTTTAGAAAATACCCTACTTTTAAAAATACAACGTATACTATTGTGTGTTATTAACGTTTCGGTTGATATTCCAATTGGTTAAATAAAAGCAAGAATTGGTTAATTTTACCATCTAATGGTTAGTTGGATAGAAGTTGGTTCCAATTAGGTTAAGTTAAATTCTGATGTGATTTTTAGATCCGAAAACAAAGAATGTTCAATGTTTCAAATGTGGTCATAAGGATCATTATGTGTTGGAATGTAATCCAGAAAATCCAGGAGTTATTCGTTACCATTGTAGGAAGGTTGGGCATATTGCAAGGAGTTGTGAAACGGTTACTCAAGATACTACATCCCAAGGGCCAACATCCAACACAGTTAGAGGCAGAACTTCCAGATTGACCAAAAGATCGAGTGGTTAGAATTCGGACGTAGTGCAGCTGATCTGACACCCTTAAAGCTAGAGGAGTTTGATATGATTTTAGTAACGAATTGGTTGTCCTGTCATAAGGCAAAAATTAATTCAGGAGAAGCGAATAGTAAAGTGTATGGAAGTCAGTAATGGGGTGAGTTGTTAAAGGAAGGAGCAAGATAAGAAGCTCTTCCAATCGTGTTAATAAGCTAAGGATATAAGATAAATCCACCATGTGTAAAGATACGAAGAAGAAAATGCTTAAGCTGAAGGAAGTTGAGTAATATATGAATGCCCTGGAGTTTCTTTAAAGGTTAGTAGGATGAAATAATTTGGTCGATAATTGTAAAAGATATTAGTAAGGAAAGTGAGCATACCAGATATAGTCCCTTGGGTTGTACCAGAAATGTTGCTGAAAAGAAGGATGAAATGATGAGAATGTGTAATGATTATCGGGAGTTTAATAAAATGGCGAACACGAATAAGTAACCCTATTAAGAATTGATTATTTGTGTAACCTAATTCAAGGAATGTGTTGTTTCTCGGGGATTGACTTAAGATCCAGCCTGAGGACGTATCGAAGACTGCAGTTAAAACAAAATATGGGCATCATAATTTTTGGTAATGTTATTTGGATTAACAAGTGTATCAGTTAGTGAACATGGTGTATAAGGAGTGCTTGGATAAGCATGATTGTATTTATTGATAACATCCTCAGCTATTCAAGGACCAAGGATGTCCATGTGGAACGCCCAAGGATTTTCCTACGAAGATTAGAAGGGAAGCAACTATATATTAAGTTTCAAGTATGAATTTTGGCTGAGAGTACATAAATGATTCCGATTATTCCATTAACGACCATTTAAGCAAAGCCGGTGTAGTAACAGATGCCTTGTGCAGAAGGAGAGGATTGTATATGATTAAAATTGCTGACGAGTTAATAAAAGAATTGAAAAAAAATGGAATGTGAAGTTCAAATATCTGAAGTTGAGAAGAAGTGAAAATATGAGATTACTTTCCAGCCTTAACTAATGGAAAGGAGTAGGAGGTGTTCAAATATTTGGAAACTAAGTTAAAAATAAGCACCACCTATCATCTGTAGACGAAGGGTCAAAGTGAAAAGACGATTTAAACAATATAGGATATGTTGAGAGTATATATATTCTGGATCTAAAAGGAAACTGAGGTAATCACCTACCATTGATTGAGTTTGCTATGTTAATAGATATCATGCTAGTAAGGGAATGCTACCTTACAAAGCCCCGTGTGAGCATAAGTGTGAGTTCCCCTCTATTGAGAGAAAGTGGGAGAAGAAATGTTGTTAGATCCTGAGTCAATTCAGCGCACCAAGGACGTAGTGGTGTTGATTCGGAAAAGAGTTGAAGCAGCTTGGGATGGACAAAGAAAGAAGACGGATTTGCATCGAAAGAGTATGAATATAAAAGTAGGATCGTGGGTATTGAAAAAATTTCACCTTGAAAGAGATTGGTTAGGTTTGATTAGAAGGGGCGAGTTGAGCCCTAAATATATGTACCCGTTGGAGGTATCGAGGAAGGTAGATGAAGTTGCTCATGAGTTAGCATTGTCGTTACAGTTACGGCAATTTATAGTGTGTTCTGCATGTCATTGTTAAATCCATATGTTCTTGATTCGAACCAAGTCGTTGAGTAGGAGCCAATGGGCTCTCATCCAAATTGTTCTGCGTGGAATGCTCGACCCAGATCCTAGGTCATTATGAGCGAATCCTTTGGAATGAATTTATATCCATAGTGAGTATGCTTTGAATGAATCCTCGAGTAGAATAGTCTACTTGGGAGTTAGAGTCAGATATGCTTGACAAATATCCTGACTTGTTTGGTTAAAAATCAGATTCTGAGGACATAATCTTTTTAAGGGGGGAAGATTATAACGACTCGTATACTTTTATATTATTTAAAAGTGTAATTATTAAATAATTAATTAAATAAAATATGTATATGGGTATTATCAGCAGTGTATTGTGTGTTATCATTTTATGTGTGACTATGGATGCATGGGGATTATTGGTGTTATAAATATTAAGTGGTATTATGCTGTTCCACTTTAAAAAGTGGACTTAATTACAGATTTATTTGCATAAATATTTAGAATATCTCTAAAATTGTTTTTGTGGTTTTATAATTACGATAATTATTTTTGGGATTTTATAAAATTTAGAAATCAACATTTTACCAATTATTTAGCCCTGTATGATTTTCTGATTATAATTATTCGTAAAATATGTATTTAATTCCAGAATTCTTCAAAAATTATGAAACTCGCATTCATTTAAGTTTGCAATATTCCAAGAATTTTAAAATTATTTTAGAAATTTTCGGGATTAATCTCACTCGCGCGTCGTTTCATTTAATTGTTAAAAAGCGGGTATAAATTGCATTTAAAAAATTATTTAGAAATTTCGAAATTTATGTTTTTATAAACTTCAGGATATTTGTAACATTTTAAGACTATTTTTGTGATTTTCTGAATTTGTTTTAATTGCAACTCGGTTCGTTAATTGTGAAATGCGGGTACGAGTTGTGTTTCAAAAATGTTTTAAAAATCATAAAAATTTTATTTTATTAGTTTCGGGATTTCTAAAAAAAAATTAAAACTAGTTTGGTAGTTTTCTGGATTTTATTTAACCTCGCATTTATTCTTTAAATAGCAAATTACGGATCAGAATCGGGCTGCAGGGATTTCATACTCATTTAGTTTACCACGTGTCAGGATTTGAGCCATTCAACAGAACGTGGCGGAGTGCTATTTCTTATTGTGTTATTGTTGTGTATAAAAAAAGAAGAAAAAGAAAACATCAGCCCCCTCCCCATTTCTTTTATTCCCGTTTCTTTTCCCCTTTCACCGCCGTTGTGCCGGTTTCCGACGATTTTTCGCCGCTCCTTGGCGTTCTTAGGTGCCGCTATTCCTTTTAATTCCCGTTGTGCCTATTTCTGGTAATTGCAGGGTTGTACCGCCCTGTTCTTCCTTTCCGGCCGTTTCGAACTCCGGCCATCATCGTTACTTTGGTTGCTGTTCTTAGTTGATTAGATTAGGTGTATATCTATATGTTTGTGCATGTGATTAGGTGCCATCTAATTAGTATCAGTGTGGTGTTATTCGTGTGTTCCTGCTCTTTTTCCGTTTTGCTGTTGTCGCCTGATTCTTCCCTGTTGGGCGGCACGTATGCGCGTGGACCTGAGTTTTGTAATTTCTGATTTTTTTTCCCGATGGTTTAAAGTGATGCAATTCGAATGGTTATTTGGTGAATTATTCGATTAATTTCTAATAGATTCGAAGTAAATATTTAGGGTATTTACTCGAATTATTTGGTATTATTTTTCGAATAAATTCCCGTAATTATTTGGATTATATTTGAAGGTTATAATAATAATCGGTGAAGGTTCGCGATGAAAACCCGATTTATACGAATACCCGCGAATTTTTGCCGCCGTCAGCGATGAGTCTCGGCGAGCCGACGGTGGACTATGATGAATATTCTGAGTCCTACAAATTAAAAATATAAAATACGAATAATAATTAATAATTGTAATTGAATTGAAATTTGGAAATTTTTGGATTTCGATTGGTATTATTGGTATGAATCGGAGATTGGAATTCATGCATTTGGATTGTGATTGGATTGTCGTTGTAGTTGTTGTGAATTGATTTGACGTCGGGATGTTCGACGGGTTAGCCGATAATCAAATGAGGTGCTGCCCGATTTCCGGAAAATTAAATTACGGAAATGTGAGGCCGTACCCAATGACTATCGGAACGTCGATCGGTTATATATGAGTACTTTATACGGAACCTGATTATGTGTTGTGATGACATACTTTGCTAAGACCGATAACCCTAATTTTGTAAAAGGACAGATATACATATTTTCTGGAAACGAATATCGAACCAATTTTCGAGAACGTGAACCTTAATTGATACGTGTATTATTATATAAAGTATATTACGAGTCAAGTTTTGTTAAGGTTCGGGTAGATTATTAGTGGGGATATGTCAAGCATAATCGAAGGTCTAAGTTAGGGTGTTTCGACTTTGTAGGTGCTAGTCGGAAGGCCCAAGAGTTGGTGTTGGATAGCCTAGTGGACAGTCGACGAGCTCGGTAAGGTTCCAATCGAAGGACCTGAGTGTTGAAGTCGAATCCAGGATAATCTAGTGGTTAGACGTTAAAGCCTGAGCGCTCGTGTCGGCTCAAGGTCAATCGTTAATATTTGTAAAGCTCTGTAAGGCAAGTACCCCTGACCATATCCTTATGGTTCAGCATATATGAATATACTATTGTTTTATTCTCGTAGTGGAACAGAACGTTTTAATTTACGTATCCCCTGTGTTTAAATTGTTTTATTAACTTGTGTTTTTGAGGAAAAGTAACTTCTGAAATACCTATCTCTAAATCTTGAATAAAATGAAAATATTTTGGAAGTGTGCTGTGATATAATTATTTTGACAAGAGATAGGTAAGTTATTTGGAAAACTGGATAAAAATGATCAGATAATTGGATGAGTGTGCGCAGGAGGCCCGTAACGGCCTGGAAGATAGCGTAAGAGGCGAAGTGGTTGTGCACCCTATTATAACCACCAGCCCAGCGTGACAGAGACCTAGCTAGTCTCTGAGTTCCGGAACAAGTTTTCATAGGATAGGCAAGATAGAGTTATCCTATGGAGATAGCCTGATCAGCTGTCTCACCAGGGATCAACCAATACTTTTATATCTGAGCAAATTTTATGGGTCCTGTGATGGGACAAGTTTTATGGGTCCTGTGATGGGACAAGTTTTATGGTTCCCGTAACGGAACAAATGATTTTGGGTCCCCGTAACGGGACAAATGGTTTTATGGGTCCTGCGATGGGACGGAAGATTTGAAAATGAAAGTAGCATGCTAAAATTGAATTCTGTATTTATGCACAGCACACAGCTGTTGATTTGATTTTACAGAGTATGCTAGTTTTGATATCCAGTTCATACATGTTTTACTTGTTTTTTAGCAAGTTATGAATTATGTTCCTCTAACTGTTTATCATAAATTATTTTTGCTTATTTATCATATAGTGGTACTGCTGAGTAATTGATTGCTCACCCTTGCAAAAATGTTTTATATATGTATTGCAGATACCTAGGAGATTCTTCCGTGGTAGTCGGGGCAGAGTTCCAGTTCCTTCCGTATCAGGCTCCTCTGAGGTAGTTGTGTAAGACCAGATGTGGCACCCTCCAAACCCGGGTCAGAAGTTTGGGGTCCACAACACATATACAATATATAAACCTGTATATGAAAAATTATTTGCAATGACCCTGCTTTACATAACCACGGATCGCAACAGGTTAAAGTATGAAAACAAGCCACAACCTTAACTTTTTTTACAACGTACCAAATCCCAACTAATTTAACTTACAACTGATAATGAGATTACTCCTACAATATTACTATCTCACTACTGTGATAAGCTCCTGCTAGCTCGATCCAACATAATCTGGAATCCTAGCTCGCACTTTGGACTGAAGAACTTCATTATCATCCATATCCTTTTTAACTGTAAATATATATAAAAAGATTCGCAAGAGTGAGCTAACTAGCTCAGCAAGTCATATTATCAATAACTGAGGTTAAACAATGATCAAACGAGATGATTCAAAGGAATCAAGTTTCTTGTTAAACAACTAATAGAATTGGATATTCATTTTAAGTTTTTAAAACCAAGGTTAGGCTGCTGATCAGTCACGCACTAACCCCGAGCAAAGCACACAGCACTGCTCTAACTACTGGATCCAAGGCACACATTGGCCTAACTTGACCATCGATATGGTCTGACCACGAATCTGGTCCACATAAAGAAAATTATCCAATTCTAAAGCAGTTCAATATGATAAACAATATAATTCATAAAATCGGATCATAATCAATAACAATAAAACATTTGTATAAGAGCATGGTGAAAATTTATGGGTACCAAAAGGGTATGTCAAAGTATATAAAAGAAGTGGCCTCCAGCATGTAGGATAATCGGGTATTAGATAAATAATGTTTTTACAAGGTTTTGGTACTTTGATGTCACAAGGTATGGTTGAGTATAAAAGTTTCTGTATGTGTAAACAATTCTGTTCCAGTGTTTGGGATATGATGGATATATATTTGTGGAGCGATATCGTGTTTGTGTGGTTTAGTATATGGTAAATCAACAAGAAATGGTTCACAAAGAATAAGGCTTACGGCTCAAAGATCAAATGATGCGGCTCAGGTTCAAGGCTGAAGGATTCAAAGTACTTTCAACATAAAACAAAGCTATTTTGAATACTTAACAATATGTTATGAGAAATTTTAGAAATATTTGCATTATATCTCGAAAAAGGTTTAGAAGTACTTGCCTTATCATAATCGATTTCAACTTCACTTGTACTTGTCTAATGACTCCATTCAACAATCACTCGTCTGCTTCTCCTATGCCTCGCTTTAATCTTCTAATCACTTGCTGTATTTTCTACATGCCAATTCTATTTTTTGATCACCTGCTTCTCTTTCCTATGCCTTGCTTACTCTGCTAGGCATCATAAGTATCTATTAATATTTAACTCATATGATTCTATTCGACATACACTTCTATCTACCCTTCGTTTTACCCGAATCCGATTAACGGATTGAAAGTTACGCTATAAACAAGTAATCACCGAACATATAGACCGACGGTCAACCAACAAGTCACATATAACACATAGCACGTCACATAATTAATGATATATCATTTATAAAGAAGTCTCGGGTCATAAACAGGTTTCCGGGTA
Organism: Apium graveolens; assembly: GCF_009905375.1. Taxonomy (NCBI): domain Eukaryota; kingdom Viridiplantae; phylum Streptophyta; class Magnoliopsida; order Apiales; family Apiaceae; genus Apium; species Apium graveolens. The sequence continues at coordinate 220,127,448 of NC_133655.1, read as the reverse complement.
CTTAAAATGATTTTTAAAACATTTTTCGGAATTAAAACGGGTCGTTGGATCAGTTTCGGAGTAATAAACAAGATTCGGCTGGCCAATTCTGGCTTCAAAACAATTTTATAATAATTATCGAGCCTTGAAAACAATTTAAAATAATATTTTAAAGCTCGAAACTATTTTTCAGAATTTTTAAATCATTTATAAATAATTAAATCCAAGTAAATAATCAATTAAAATCAATTAATAAATAATCAAACTAATTAATCAATTAATATCTAAATTAATTATTCAATTAATTAATTAAAATTAATTAATTGAGTAATTTAGATTTATTTTTAAATTAAAAATAAATTTTAGAATTAAAATAAATGATTTTCGGAATTTTTTGAAAATAAAAATCAATTCTGGAAATGATTTTATAAAAGAAATCCAGTTTTTAAAAGATTTTAAAACAGAAATCCAGTTCTTGAAAGTTTCAGAAACTTCCAGGTACTAATTTGCAAATCTGCCAAAAACATTTCTGATTTCGGAACTTTTTAGATCAAAACCGGGTCAAAAATATAAACAAAACGGGTCAACAATCGGGTTGCCAAGAACAACCCAGACCCGCCGGAAATTTTGCAGAATCCGGCGAGGTCGGGAAGCTCCGACGACCCCGATTAATGCTCAAATCGATACGTTCTGGTCTGGTTTTTGCTTGGAATTCATTTACAGCCTTCCCAGAAACACTAATCAAGTAACAATCATCACAAACCATGTCTGGAAAACAACTCCGGCCAAAATCGACATAAACTCCGGCGAAAACTTTAAAAGACAACTCCGTACTTATCAAGAATCGTTTGTGATATCTAAATACATGGTTCGATTGCAAATTTGATAAGGAACACAAAGAACCCATCAAGATCGACTGAAAACCCCTAACAAAGATTTCCCCAAATCGAATTCAAAACATTCAAAGTAATATAAACCCTAATTTCTAAATTCCGAGAATCAAACCCAAAATTAAACATGTTATTGAACTCCAAATCAAGAGTATAATATACCAAAATGATCGGGAAAACAAGCTCTACAACATACAATCATCAAATCATACAAACAATCTCTCGAACAAAAATTCATAATTTAAATACCAATAAATTCGAGTATAATTAATTAAATAGGAAATCACCTTATGTTTCTGGGTTGAAATTGATGGAAGATTTGGATTCTAGATTTCAGTAGCTTCGTTTTGAGTATATGTACGCCAAAATCGGATATCAATAACGCCTTCGAATTTGTGTTTGATTACGAAGAACAAAATATAATTATAGTATTTTCTCTGTAAAAACTCTGTAAATACTGTTTGCAAATGATTTCTGGTACAAAATAAAATACGGTAGAGGCTATTTATAATTATGGGAAATTAGTATCCCATTGGATCATTCCGGATATAAAATGGTACGTTTATTTATAAAAACTGATCCAAACGGTACCGGTTTTCGAGATAATTATCCAAATCAGTACAATTTGTATTGCGGTCTTGGTTTCAGCGCCTGGTTACATGTATTACGAGGTGATAATTGTGATAATTTAATAAAAAGCTCTCGTTTATCGAAAATACGAGTTTTATTGATTTACCGAAACGAATATTGTATCGAAAATGTTGCGCCGGGACCCGCGCAGAACAAACCGTACGCCGGATCGAAAAAGTCGAAACATGGCAAATGCTCGGAATATTGCAATTAGGTTAGGAAGGAGTTCTCGGAAGAGTTTCGGGTTTTAAAAACGTAAAAACGGATGACGTTGGTTGGTTCCCGTTTTTATAAAATAGATTTTAAATACCCGGAAAAAGATTTTATAAAATCCATATGATTCCTATAAATTCATAAATCAGCATAAAAATAATTAGGAAGATATGACAATTATCTATATTTTATTTGGAACATATAAAAATTGAAATACTCAATTAATAATATTTTTAAACATCCAAACACATTTAACACTTAACAAATAATTCACAGAATAGATACTGAATACATATAATAATTATCTATTAGCAACAATAATTACACGATATATCCCGGATATTACATCCTTCCCCCTTAAAAGGATTATGTCCTCAAAATCTCCTAAGAAAACAAATGAGGGTACTTTTCTCTCATATCTTTTTCTAACTCCCAGGTTGACTCTTCAACCTTTGGGTTTTTTCCACAATACTCTTACTAACTTTATCACTTTATTTTTCAATACTTTCTCTCTTTCTTCTAGAATCTCTATCGGACTCTCTACATATGGAAAATCTGTCTGAAGCTCTATTAGCTCCTATTCTATTACATGCTTGGAGTCTGGATTATACTTTCTAATCATCGATACGTGAAAAACATTATGAATGTGCTCCATGTGCGGAGGTAACGACAACTCGTAAGCTACTTTGCCAACGTGCTTTAAAATTTTAAAAGGTCCGACATATCTTGGGCTCGGTTTTCCTTTCTTTCCAAACCTCGTTAATTCCTTCCATGGTGATACTTTTAGTAATACCAAATTCCCTTCTTCGAATTTCATATTTTTCCTTGATTAATCTGCATATTTCCTTTGACGATCTTGTGTTGCTATCAATCTTTTATGGATAACTTTAACAGCTTCCTTTGTCTGCTGCACTAATTTAGGTTCAAGTATTTTGCGTTCTCCTACTTCATCTCAATACACTGGAGATCTGCATTTGCGTCCATAAAGGGCTTTATAGGGTGGTATCCCAATACTAGCGTGATAACTGTTGTTGTAAGCAAATTCTACCAGAGGTAAATGCTTGTTCCAACTTCCTTTGAAATCAATAGCACAAACACGTAACATGTCTTCGATTGTCTGGATCGTTCTTTCACTCTGGCCGTCCGTCTGTGGATGGTAAGCCGTACTCATATTCAGTTCCGTTTCCAAATATTCTTGAAAACTCTACCAAAATCTTGAATTAAATCTTGGATCTCGATCGGATACGATGGACACAGGAATTCCATGACGAACTACGATTTCTTCTAAGTACATATGAACTGACTTGTCCAGTAAAAATCTTCCATTTATAGACAGAAAATGAGCTGACTTGGTAAGTCTATCCACTATAACCCAAATGGCATCATGATTAGCTTTTGCGGTTACCCAACTATGAAATCCATGGCGATATGCTCCCACTTCCACTCTGGAACCTCCAATGGCTGTAGTAATCCCCTTGGTCTCTGATGCTCTACTTTAACTCTTTGACATATATAACATCTGCTAATCCATTCCGCAATTTCCCTCTTCATATCTGGCCACCAATAATTTTCCTTTAAATCTCTATACGTCTTGGTACTCTCTGAATGGATTGAATACCCTGAATTATGAGCTTTCTGTAAAATTTCATTCTTCAACTCCGTCACTGGTGGAATCCAAATTCTAGAAGAAAACCTAAGAATACCTTGATCGTCCTGTTTTCGTGCACAATTCTTCACCTACTAAACGATTTATATCCTGATCCATTACCTCTTCCTAACACTTCTTTATCTTCTCTAACAATTCTAACTTCTAGAATTCCATAGATAATTCTTCTGGTACAGTCTCTATGTTCATTCTCTCTCCTTCTTACTCATCTCTTGCCACTACATTTGCTTTTCCTCGGGAGTTCATACTTCAAACTCTTATGGTCCGTATATATCTCACATCTTTCTCTATACTTATAATATTTCCCAATCTTTCAAAACGAATATTATTGTTGCTTTTAATTCCCAGTTATGAGTAGGGTACTTCTGCTCATAAGGTTTCGGTTGTCTGGATGCATATGCAATAACTTTATTGTTTTGCGTCAACACACATCCTATTTCCTTACGAGAAGTATCACTATAAACTACCAAATCTCCCTGATACTTTCAAAGTGATAAAATAGGTGTTGTAACCATTCCTTCATTTAACTCCGCAAAACTTTCTTCACCCTTCTCCATTTCATATAACCTTCTTGCTTTTCCTGGTTAGCTTCATCCAAAATATTGCAACTTTCAAGAAATCTTGCACAAATTTCCGATAGTAACTGGCCCATGATAAAACTTCTTACTTTTGTTGGTGCTTCTGGTCTTTCTTCATTCATACTATCTTTAAATTTTTCTGCTGAATCCCTTTTTGTCTCCTCCTTACTGACTGTCTATACAAAGAATTATACCTCCTGCCATTAAAGTTTTCACCTGGTAAACTTTTTATACCGCTTCTTTCTTCTTTGACTCCTCAGCTATCATTGTATAGGTTACATGGTTCTTCTTAAGTAACACAAGTACATCTTCTCCAGATTCCTCCTTCAAGATTCTACTCATCAAATTTAAATATCACCGGTATATTAGTTCATCCAACTAACATTTCTAGAATTTTATAACAATAGTACTGAGTTCTGAAAATTATCTTTGATATGTCCATAAGTTCAATCTTCACTTGGTAATATACCCAGTCTTAAATCAATCTTATAAAAATACCTTACTTCATTCATTTAATTAAACAAATCATTGGCTCGAGGTAACAGATATCTGCTCTTGAGAGTAAACTTGTTGAGCTTTCGCTAACACATAATCTCACACTTCCATCTTTCTTATTAACATATCATGCCGGTGCACTTTAGGGGGTACGCTAGGTCCAGTTGCTTTTTCTTCTAATTATCTCCTGCGTTTGCTCAGGTAACTCCTTTATTTTATCTGGTGTCATTCTGTGCGGGGCTTTGGACACTGGCTTCATTTCAGGTGCTAAATCATTCTTAAACGCATTTTCTTTATCTAAAGGAAATATTGGTAACTCGTCTGAAAACATATCTTGAGACTGTAAAATCTTCAAGTTCGGTTTGCTCCTGACTCTTATTTATAATCGCCATAGCACTTATATTTTGGTCACTGTAATCTTAAATCATTCTTAACAAGTTCTTTACTTTTCTTTGTCCTTTAAACTTCTTCATGTTCTCATTTGGCGTTTTCAGAACTATCTTCCATCACGACGGTCTACCTGGGTATCACACTTGAATAGTTAATCCACTCCTTAGAATAATGTCAAATCCTCTTATCTCAAATGATATCAATTCTTCACAACTTATTGCCAGAAATATCGATTCCGCCATTGATACTTACTTATTCAATAACTGCATGTTCTTAACTTGCTAGTCCTTTAGTCATAAACTTATTAATTCGACAGGATAATTCATCTTATCAATAAAACCTTGAGAGATATATGATCAAATTGCTCCCACATCTTTCAATACTTTAACGCATAAGGTATCCGCAATAATCTTCCACGTCATCACATCCATATTCTAAATAACATATTTCTCAGGATAATCGCAAATTCTCGTTCTCGAAGACGTATTCCTTATTGAAGTAGATTCCCTTGACTCGTAATGCATCCCTGGCTAGGGCCAGTGATTTGCAATTCTCACCATATGCCCTTGTTTCCTTTCCATGCATGAGAGGTAGATGAGACTTTGCCCGCTGGGTGTATAATACGCTGACTTTTGTTTGAAAAGCTCTCGCAAAGAGCAACGGTACAACGAAACAACTAGAAGGATTCATAATTTTAATAAACTTAGAGTTGAAAAGAAAGAAGAAGTAATGATTTGAATATGAATGAGACAACCACATTGGTACTTAAGATGGCCAGTCTTTCATACCGTATGGCATACAGCACATGATTAGGTGGCGTCCCCCCCGACTCTTCGTCATTCTGACAAAGTGTCTCATCATAACACTGTTTGTCCCAATCAGAAAGCAAAACTTGAGGGGAATAATTAAATTTGAAAGGAATGCAAAATCCTCCATTTTGATATCATCAGAAAGAATTTATTAAGAAAAGGAGTTCATACATTTTTAGGAATTAAAAAGGAATATACGCTGTAATGTTTTGGACAAGAATGATACCATTGGTCACCATCCATATTTCACTTGTATTCATCTTTCGAGTTTGATCGATCATATCCCAATTGTATCATATAACAACTTTAGAAGTATGTTAAAATGCCTTCGCAACTAAGCATTATGGTAGATTCTTACTTGTTAAGTCTCGCGTCTTTAACGTCGCACCTACACGTATAATACTTTAACAATTCGATCATAATGGCGTTCTTATCAGATAACCTTGAGTTTCCTCTTTTTAATTTGGAATAACCATGAATCATTCAACATAGCGATCTTTTTATTAATAATATTCTTCTTTTAGAAAAGTCTGAAAATCTTCCCAATCTTCTTCGGTCATGCTCAGGCTTCTGTTAAATCAATGAATTCTTCGAACTCTGATAATCCCAGTAATTGGATGAATAGTTACTCCGTACGCTGGTTCTGCTGTTAATCCTATCAGAAAATACTTGCACCTTTCTGTTAGGAATAATTAACTTCTTCATAATCGCAGGTTACCTCGTTCTCCGAATTAACAATACTGAGTCTGAAACAACATCCTTCCAGGTAATCCGGGTCTTTTAACAAACAAGAAACTCAAGTAGTAACTTGACAACCAAGGTTTAAAACTTATTTTATTCAAAAAGGCTTTTAGAAATTTTGTGAGGAAAAATCTTTTTCGAAAACTTGTTAAAAATTTTGAAAATTTTGAAAATCACACCTCCGGTTGTCCTTACTGTATGAGTTGGTTGTTGTCCTTCTTATGACCAGATACCAAGTTAAAGAAATGATCACTCAAAGGTCCATTCACTTCCATTTATCTCCTCTTCTTCATTGGGTCTATTACTTTCCTTAATCAATGAAGACTTCCGATGTCGTTGCACGTTATCTTATCCGTAGCTTCACATTAAGGCTCTCATACTGGTAGTACTCCCATTAACTACTTTGCAATCATTAAGTGGAACAGACTATCCAATAGTCAACAAGTCAGCTAATGTCACATCATCTTGTTAAAATATATATCACATCATTACAACACCATTTTCTAATTTCAAGAAATCTTCAGATCCCTAATCTCCTCTAACTCTCTCTCTTCAACACTAATCTACTCCATTCCACAAGCTAGTCATAAGTGGCCTATTTACTAATAGCTTCTTGTAACCTGATAATAGCCATCCTCCGGAACACTTGAATCTTCTTTCTAAACTCCTTCTCACCTTAATTTGTATCTCAATACTCACGATTTACTGCAGCTCTCGAATCCATCCTCATAAATATAATTGTTTCATAGAACAGATTTTAAACTGGGGTATAGAACAGGGTGTAGGGTAAATTGAAAGGACACACTCACAACCGATGTCTAGTAAAACAAGAATAAACAGATGGATGTTTCTTAAATAGGTCGTCTCATATCAAGAGGTAATTGAATAGCGTTAAATAACTTGGAGAGGCGCAACTGTCATAATAAAAGGTAATACCATTAATACTGATGGAGGAACAAGGCGCAAATCGAATCTGGGAGAAGATGACGATCCTTAAACGGAAAGCTCCAAACGATCAGTTGATGCAGGAAAATCAGGATCTGCCATTGCCATTGCCTGGATATCATGTCGCTAGTTAAATATCCTGAATCGCAACACGAACCGTGCCGGAGACCTACTATACAGTCGCACTCAACCTCACGATGACCTATCTTTCTATTTCCTATTCCTAATCCTAACCCTCCACCCAATCCCGACAATCTAGGCTTGTTTCAGTGACTTATAACCTGTAGCTCTGATACCAACCTGTGGCGCCCTCTAAACCCGGGTCAGAAGTTTGGGGTCCACAACACATATACAATATATAAACCTATATATGAAATATTATTTGCAATGACCCTGCTTTACATAACCACGGATCGCAACAGGTTAAAGTATGAAAACAAGCCACAACCTTAACTTTTATTACAACGTACCAAATCCCAACTAATTTAACTTACAACTGATAATGAGATTACTCCTACAATCTTACTATCTCACTATTGTGATAAGCTCCTGCTAGCTCGATCCAACATAATCTGGAATCCTAGCTCGCACTTTGGACTGAAGAACTTCACTATCATCCATATCCTTCTTAACTGTAAAATATATAAAAAGATTTGCAAGAGTGAGTTAACTAGCTCAGCAAGTCATATTATCAATAACTGAGGTTAAACAATGATCAAACGAGATGATTCAAAGGAATCAAGTTTCTTGTTAAATAACTAATAGAATTGGATATTCATTTTAAGTTTTTAAAACCAAGGTTAGGCTGCTGATCAGTCACGCACTAACCCCGAGCAAAGCACACAGCACTGCTCTAACTACTGGATCCAAGGCACACATTGGCCTAACTTGACCATCGATATGGTCTGTCCACGAATCTGGTCCACATAAAGAAAATTATCCAATTCTAAAGCAGTTCAATATGATAAACAATATAATTCATAAAATCGGATCATAATCAATAACAATAAAACATTTGTATAAGAGCATGGTGAAAATTCATGGGTACCAAAAGGGTATGTCAAAGTATATAAAAGAAGTGGCCTCCAGCCTGTAGGATAATCGGGTATTAGATAAATAATGTTTTTACAAGGTTTTGTTACTTTGATGTCACAAGGTATGGTTGAGTATAAAAGTTTCTGTATGTGTAAACAATTCTGTTCCAGTGTTTGGGATATGATGGATATATATTTGTGGAGCGGCATCGTGTTTGTGTGGTTTAGTATATGGTAAATCAACAAGAAATGGTTCACAAAGAATAAGGCTTACGGCTCAAAGATCAAATGATGCAGCTCAGGTTCAAGGCTGAAGGATTCAAAGTACTTTCAACATAAAACAAAGCTATTTTGAATACTTAACAATATGTTACGAGAAATTTTAGAAATATTTGCATTATATCTCGAAAAAGGTTTAGAAGTACTTGCCTTATCATAATCGATTTCAACTTCACTTGTACTTGTCTAATGACTCCATTCAACAATCACTCGTCTGCTTCTCCTATGCCTCGCTTTTATCCTCTGATCACTTGCTGTATTTTCTACATGCCAATTCTATTTTCTGATCACCTGCTTCTCTTTCCTATGCCTTGCTTACTCTGCTAGGCATCATAAGTATCTATTAATATTTAACTCATATGATTTTATTCGACATACACTTCTATCTACCCTTCGTTTTACCCAAATCCGATTAACGGATTGAAAGTTATGCTATAAACAAGTAATCACCGAACATATAGACCGACAGTCAACCAACAAGTCACATATAACACATAGCACGTCACATAATTAATGATATATCATTTATAAAGAAGTCTCGGGTCATAAACATGTTTTCGGGTATTTAAAATGATTTTTAAAACATTTTTCGGAATTAAAACGGGTCGTTGGATCAATTTCGGAGTAATAAACAAGGTTCGGCTGGCCAATTCTGGCTTCAAAACAATTTTATAATAATTATCGAGCCTTGAAAACAATTTAAAATAATATTTTAAAGCTCGAAACTATTTTTCTGAATTTTTAAATCATTTATAAATAATTAAATCTAATTAAATAATCAATTAAAATCAATTAATAAATAATCAAACTAATTAATCAATTAATATCTAAATTAATTGATCAATTAATCAATTAAATATTAATTAAAATTAATTAATTAAGTAATTTAGATTTATTTTTAAATTAAAAATAAATTTTAGAATTAAAATAAATGATTTTCGGAATTTTTTGAAAATAAAAATCAATTCTGGAAATGATTTTATAAAAGAAATCCAGTTTTTAAAAGATTTTAAAACAGAAATCCAGTTCCTAATCAAGTAACAATCATCAAAAACCATGTGTGGAACACAACCTCCGGCCAAAATCGACATAAACTCCGGCGAAAACTTTAAAAGACAACTCCGTACTTATCAGGAATCGTTTGTGATATCTAAATACATGGTTTGATTGCAAATTTGATAAGGAACACAAAGAACCCATCAAGATCAACTGAAAACCCCTAACAAAGATTTCCCCAAATCGAATTGAAAACATTCAAAGTAATATAAACCCTAATTTCTAAATTCTGAGAATCAAACCCAAAATTAAACATGTTATTGAACTCCAAATCAAGAGTATAATATACCAAAATGATCAGGAAAACAAGCTCTACAACATACAATCATCAAATCATACAAACAATCACCTGATGTTTCTGGGTTGAAATTGATGGAAGATTTGGATTCTAGATTTCAGTAGCTTCGTTTTGAGTATATGTACGCCAAAATAGGATATCGATAACGCCTTCGAATTTGTGTTTGATTACGAAGAACAAAATATAATTATAGTATTTTCTCTGTAAATACTGTTTGCAAATGATTTCTGGTACAAAATAAAATACGGTAGAGGCTATTTATAATTATGGGAAATTAGTATCCCGTTGGATCATTCCGGATATAAAATGGTACGTTTATTTATAAAAACTGATCCAAACGGTACCGGTTTTCGAGATAATTATCCAAATCAGTACAATTTGTACTGCGGTCTTGGTCTCAGCGCCTGGTTACACGTATTACGAGGTGATAATTGTGATAGTTTAATAAAAAGCTCTCGTTTATCGAAAATACGAGTTTTATTCATTTACCGAAACGAATATTGTATCGAAAATGTTGCGCCGGGACCCGTGCAGGACAAACCGTATGCCGGATCGAAAAAGTCGAAAATCGCAAATGCTCGGAATATTGCAATTAGGTTAGGAAGGAGTTCTCGGAAGAGTTTCGGGTTCTAAAAACGTAAAAACGGATGACGTTGGTTGGTTCCCGTTTTTATAAAATAGATTTTAAATACCCGGAAAATTTTTTATAAAATCCATATGATTCCTGTAAATTCATAAATTAGCATAAAAATAATTAGGAAGATATGACAATTATCTATATTTTATTTGGAACATATAAAAATTGAAATACTCAATTAATAATATTTTTAAACATCCAAACACATTTAACACTTAACAAATAATTCACAGAATAGATACTGAATACATATAATAATTATCAATTAGCAACAATAATTACACGATATATCCCGGATATTACACCAGAAGTGGTCTACTGAGTTGTTGTACTAAGATAGTATTGTTAAGGTGGTTGTAATGAATTAGTTTTGTAATAAATTATGACCTAAATCATACTTAAACCTGGAAAAGATCTTGGTAAGAGGGGTCGTGATTATGTTCTATAAGTGAAATGAATTTTTTTATGTTACTTGTTGTGTTGTGGATGACGTCAACTCCTGACCCCGGGGTTGAGGCCGTCACAGTTAGTGTTTGTGTCATAGAGACAGCACTATAATATTTTAGTTTAAGACATTTGGATTATTCATGTTTATGTTCTATCGATTATTCCCTTTATAATTAATTATGTCTTAATTTACTACGATATAAATGTTAGATTAATAAATGTCCTTGAAATATGATATGAATTCTATATCTCTAAGTACGTGACTTAGAATGAGATTATGAGAATAGTATCAATATTCCTAAAGGCCCCTAGTTGAGTATTATTACCAAGAGACAATAATAATGCATTACGACTGGTGTGTTTGTTGATTGATAATCACATCTCATTGATCATAGGTATAGTGATATAAAAGTAAAAAACACAGGCAGATGTAATGTACATGGTGTTGGACAGACCTAATGTGAGATTATACATGTCTGTTATGTCATAAGTAATTCTCACTGTGATAATGATGTAAAAATTACCTTTGACCGGGTAATGATAAAAGTGTATTTCGAGTATATTATGAATCATATGAGAAATATGAATGATCTAGAAAGGATTTAATCCTCCTAATTTTAGGAGTGATATTATTGGCATCTAATGTGAGTTAGACTGTGAAATGTGTGGCCGCACTCAAATATCGATTTGATGTGATATTCCACTTATTGATCAAGAAAACGGGGATTAAACTATGATGAGGATGACGCATTACATTCCTCTAGTTTAATCTATAATATATGGTTAAAGGGATTATATTACATTGTGCATTATTCACGAAAGGTTTAATCGATCACCGATTTAATTATTATTACTTGGGTAGCAATTATGTATTACTAGATACAGCTCATTATTTATAATTTTAAATTAGATTTGAAAGTCATTGCCAACGTAATAACAACCTATACGGTCACACACAGAAAAATCTTGAAGGATTATTTATAATATTAATTAAGTATGACTTAGTTAACTAGATAAATAATGATATCAAATTTACTAATATTAATTATGAAATTCAGTTGTTAAATAATTATATGAGACTTAATTATTATACAAATAGAAATTTTGAATTAATAATAACTCCTAATTAGTTAAAATTATAAAATATTTTTCTACTCTCTATATAATATCTCTTGTGGCTGATTTTTAACATAAGACTTTTATTAAAACTCTAACCACCAAGAGAGAAGATGGAGAAAAAGTAATAATAGACGATTTTATGCGAGTACACATCTGATCCTTGAGTTCAAACATTCGTGTGGATACCGATAGAGCGTAGATCGCAAGAGCAGGATGCGTGGTGATTGAACAAATTTTGGATCTCCATTAGTCAACCAATTCGTAAAGCTTCTTAAGGTAAACAATCTTATCTACGAATTAAATAACTTTTTTGCATGGATCATGCGCATATTTTTAATTAAAGTTTCCGTTGCGCTTGATGCCTTGAAACCCTTGAGATGATGTATGTCCCTCATGTTAAACAGAGAGGAGACCCCATATCATTGCTTAGTTTCATGCACGTTTGCAAAATCCTGCTGGGAGCGTGCTGGAACAGGTGTCTTGGAGAATGAAAATGGTAATTTCTGCTCGTGTGTTTCCCAAAAGTTGCAGCAGCTGGAGGAAAGACATCAAAGAGCTCTGGTCATGATTTGTTGGGCGTTGTGAAAAAGCTCGCAATGATATGACGTCGAATAAAAAACGTTCTTCCGTGGCCTCAATCCTCATTCTTGCTCATAATTCTGTTGAACACTGGTTAAAGGCACAAGATAAGGTACATGTTCCACCTGTTGCGTTCTCGGTTCCGGAAGATGGGAGTGATCGATGGAGAAGGCCTGCTATAAACGCCCTGAAAATAAATGTAGATGCGGCGTTTTTTGAGAGCACTGGGAAATTCAGTTATATATGTGTTGCTAGGGACCGTGCAGGTTCAGTAACAGAGGCCATGACTTGTTTTCGAAGGGATAATAAAAAGTTATAATGGAAGAAGCGTTGGGCGTCCGTGAAGCTCTGGATAAAACACAAGGGTTGGAAGGGTGTGAATGTAGAAAGTGACAGTCTTACTGTGGTTCAGTCAATCCGCAGCACTTCCCCGTGATGTCTTACTTTGGGGAATCATTGAGGAATGTAGGACTATACTAAAAGAGTTAAAATATATTTATGTAAAAGTTGGATTTTGACCCTAATCAAAAATATTCGGATTACACCCTAAAAACGAGCATGGTACTCTTAAGTGATTTTTAGAATATGGGTTTGAATACACTTAAAAATAAAATTATTTTTTTTATTTAGCAAAAAAAATAATAATAAATAATAAAAAAATTATTTCCACGAAATAATCTATTTTGAAGATTTTCGTTCTTAGTTTGCTTTTCTTCACCGCCCGACTTGGTAAATAAAAACGAGAAAGAGAAGTTAATCAATCATAGAGAAAAATCTGACTTGTAGTTTAACCAACTATGCATCTCCTCAATTTTCCATAAACTTGGAATCAAAAATCGTAGCTTCCCCTCCTGAGTACTTGTCACAGCAAACAAGATGCAAATCATATCAAACTCTTCGAGCAACACCATCATACGGATATGGGACGCGCTACCCATCATACAAATTTGGAGCTTTCAACCCAATGGGCTTCACCGAAAACCAGTCACCAACATATTTGTCCACAGGCAATCCATGTCTGGATTTCTTCTTCCATGTAGTTCCGAATACTCCACCTAGTAGTATTGTTGCGCGTCTGGAATCAGCATGGGCTCATGATCCACTCACCACTCTTAAACTTATTTGTAATCTTCGAGGCGTTAGAGGGACAGGTAAGTCTGATAAGGAAGGCTTCTACACTGCCGCGCTTTGGCTTCATGAGAAACACAGGAAGAACCTAGCGGGTAATGTCTCGGCTATGGCCTCATTTGGCTATCTTAAGGACATGCTTGAGATTCTCTTTCGGTTGGTTGAGGGCGCTGATGCACGAACGCAAATTCAAGAGGAATGGAAATTAAAAAAGAACGCAGACTCACCTCATGTGATAGGGTATGTATCCGGAGCAAAATTTCCAGGCAATCAGCAACTAAAGAAAAAGAATACACGGGGAAGGCTAAAGTATAAAGAAGGTAAAGAAGTTCAGTATTGGAGATCAGCTGTGCTCTCGAGTGAAGTGAGGGTTAAAGCAAATGACGCTAAAATGAAAGGTGAAAGCGAGAAGGCTAGCATTTTAAGAAAGGAGACACAGCTTGCAAGATCTAAAAAAATTCAGGAATTGTACGAGAGTGATACGTATTTTCAGTTCTTATACGAAAAGGTTTCGAGTCTCTTTGCAGATATGCTAAAGGTGGATATCAAGTGCTACAATTTGGGTAAGAAGAATAAGATTAGTTTAGCTGCAAAATGGTGTCCATCACTTGATTCTTTCTATGATAAACATACATTAATTTGTGCAAGTATTGCAAAGAAAGTATTTCCACTTGAATCTTACCCTGAATATGAAGGAATTGAAGATGCGCATTATGAGTATAGAGTTCGAGACAGGTTGAGAAAACAAGTACTTGTTCCGCTTGGTGAGATGCTGCAGTTGCCTGAGGTTTATATGAGTGCCCAGGAATGGAGCGCAGTAGCTTACAACAGAGTTGCATCTGTTGCCATGAAGAAGTACACAGATGTATTCCTGTGGCATGACAAAGAAAGGTTTACCAAGTATCTTGAGGATGTGGAAGAAGGGAAGGAAAAGATTGCCTCTGGGGCATTGCTTCCTCATGACATTATAAATTCTCTTTTCGAAGGTGGCACTGGTGGGACTGTTGCGGAGCTGCAGTGGAAAAGGATGGTAGATGACATGGTAGAGAAAGGTAAATTATCAAATAGTATTGCAGTTTGTGATGTTTCAGGAAGTATGTCTGGAACACCAATGGATGTTGCGGTTGCACTTGGTCTACTAGTTTCCGAGCTAAGTGAAGAGCCTTGGAAAGGTCAGGTGATCACATTTAGTTGCAACCCACAACTCCACTTTATTGAAGGAAATAGCCTCGGAGAGAAGTGTAACTTTATTAGGCGTATGGACTGGGGAATGAATACAGATTTCCAGAAGGTTTTCGATCAGATATTGATGGTTGCAGTTGCTGCAAATTTGAGCGAAGAGCAAATGATAAAGAGAGTGTTTATTTTTAGTGATATGGAATTTGATCAAGCATCACAGAATCCATGGGAGACTGATTACCAAGCAATTCAAAGGAAATTTAAGGAAAATGGGTATGAAAAAGTGCCCGAAATCGTGTTTTGGAATCTCAGGGATTCAATGGCCACGCCAGTAACAGCCAAACAAGATGGAGTAGCCATGCTTAGTGGATTTTCAAAGAACTTGCTGAAAATCTTTTTGAATAGAGATGGGGAAATTAATCCTGAGCTTGTGATGGAGCTTGCCATTTCGGGTAAAGAGTATCAAAAGCTAGTTTTGTATGATGATTGATTCAGAACAATTATGTTTTCGTTTTAGGCTTCTTGAGTTGTATTAGTGATACCCAGATTTCTTTCTCTGCTAAATTTTATTGCATAAAACTGAAATTTCAATTTGATTTTGTACTTTTTTTTAATATATTTTCAAGACTGCAAGTCTGGCAAGTCGGTCAAGATAGTAGAGGATAAATGAATTCTAAGACCACTTGATTTTCTTTCTTTTTGATAAACATAATATTTCAAAAATCCTCAAAGTGGTTGATATTAGACTCGAATTAGAAGGATGAAATGATTTGATATTATTGTCCGGATTATATCGAGCCTTTGAACAACAATAAAGAAGACTTGTGTTTGTTAAATAAGAAGGAGATCATGACAAATGGAATGTTTCAATGGCAAATAACAAAATTTACCAAAGATAATTACGAGAATTGGTGTATTCGTATGAAAATGATCCTTGGAACAAATGATGTGTGGGAACTTGTGGAGAAAGGATTAATGGTGCCCGAAGATGAAGCAAATTTGAATCAAGTTCAAAAAGATCAACTACAAGCCCAAAGAAAGAAGGACCAAAAGACGATTATGATCATCCATCAATGTTTGGATGATTCTTTGCTACAAAAGGTGGCTTCCACGACAACATCAAAGAAAATTTGGGATATTTTAAATTCTTCTTTTAGTGGAGAAGCAAAAGTGAAGAGAGTTCGGTTACAAATACTTCGTGGCGAGTTTGAACCTTTGTGAATGAAAGAATCCGAGCCAATCTCAGATTATTTTTCAAGGGTCCCGACCATTGTCAACCAAATGAAAATCAATGGAGATGAGGTAAGTGATGTTCGTGTTATTGAAAAAAATCTTCGCTCACTTGTCTCTAAATTTGATTATAAAGTCGTGGCAATTGAGGAGGATAAAGATATAGATGAAATGACTATTGATGAGCTTATGGGATCGCTACAAGCCCATGAAGAAAAAATGTTAAAAAGGAGATTGAACAAGTTTTGCAAGCAAAATTATCTTTCAAAATTAATGATGGAAGATACACAAGTCAAAGAGGTCGTGGCCAAGGACGTGGACGAGGCTTCTTACATTGACAAGGAAGAGGACGTGGCCAACAAAGAGAGGAAAATCAAAAGGATGAAAGAGTGTGTGAGACAAGAAATTCAAGAGGCCGTGGAAGAGGAAGATTTATTTCAAGGTATGACAAATCAAATGTCAAGTGTTATAATTGTCAAAATTTTGGTCATTAGTTCTGAGTACCGCACTTCAAGAAATCAAGTTGAGAAAAAAGCTAATCTTGTAGAAGACAATGGCAATGAACCCACTTTACTTTTAGCACAAAAAGGAGAAGAAAATTGTGGAGACAATCTATGGTATCTTGATAGTGGGGCAAGCTATCATATGTGTGGAAATAAAAACTTTTTCGTGAATCTCGATGAAAATGTGAATGGCAAAATCACTTTTGGAGACTCTTCGGGAGTGCCCATCAAAGCAAAAGGTAACATCTTAATTCACTTGAAAAATGGAGATCATGATTTTATTTCAAGTGTTTATTATGTGCCTAGTATGAAAAATAATATCTTAAGTTTGGCCAACTAATGGAGAAAGGCTACACCATCACCATGAAAAATGGATTTCTTAACTTGAGAGACTCTTGTGATAATTTAATTGCTAAGGTGCCTATGACTAAGAATCGTATGTTTATTCTCAAAATTGAAAATGATGGTTCAAAATTTTTAAAGGCTTATGTTGGAGATTTTTCTTGGTTTTAGCATCTTAGGTTTGGGCACTTAAATTTTGAAGGATTAAATTCACGATCTAAGAAGCACATGGTGAATGGGTTACCTTACATCAATCATCCAAATCAAATTTGTGAAGGATGTTTTTTCGGAAAGTAATCAAGAAGAATTTTTCCAATCTATAGCAAGAGCAAAGGATCCGCTTGAACTTATTTACTCGGATGTATGCAAGAAGATTTATATATATATATAAGTGATATTTCAAGAAAATACTTATTATCGATTTTCATAACCAAAATTCATTGCCTTTCTCATTGCTTACATTACCCCAAAAAAAAAGAAAATAGAAAAACCCTTTTATCGTTCTCATTTTGCATATTCTTGATTCTTACCAATCTAAACTTGTCTCAAGGTTTCCACTTTAGTAACTCGATACATTTCATAAACTTTAACCCTAAAACCCTAATGGTTCCTCCTCCAAAATGATTGACACTGCAAACAAAATGCAAGCCCATTATGGGTCGAAGAATGAAACAATAAATTGTAAGAATGTTGGGGTAGCTGGGAATCAAACCTTAGTTCTCTGATACCATGTTGAGTATCCAGCTCATCTAAAACCTTAAGGTGTTAGAGGAAGGCCCCAATAAGATCATATATTTAACAGTCTCGAATCAGCATGGGCTCATGATCCGCTCACCACTCTTAAGCTTATTTGCAATCTTCGAGGCGTTAGAGGGACAGGTAAATCTGATAAGGAAGGCTTCTACACCGCCGCGCTTTGGCTACACGAGAAACACCACAAAAACCTAGTGTGTAATATCTCGGCTATAGCCTTGTTTGGCTATCTCAAGGATATACTTGAGATTCTCTTTCGGTTACTTGAAGGAGCGGATGCACGAGAAATGATACAGAAGGATTGGATATCAAGAAAGGGTGTGAAATATTATAAACAACGTAAAGAAGCTGACGTTCGGAAGTTAAAGAAACTGAGAGCCTTGCTGCCAAGAGAAGGTAGGGTTGAAGCAAATGAGGTGAAAATGAGAGGCGAAAGCGATAAGGCTAGTATTTTAAGAAAGGAGATACAACTGGCGAGATCCAAGAAATTTCAGAAGCTTTATGACAGAGATATGTATTTTCAGTTCTTGTACGAAAAGATTTCGAGTCTTTTTGCGGATATGTTGAGGGCAGATATGGAGTGCTTTAATTCGGGTAAGATGAATGATATTAGTTTAGCAGCAAAGTGGTGTCCGTCACTTGATTCATTCTATGATAAGCATACGTTGATTTGTTGAAGTATTGCAAAGAAAGTATTCCCTCGTGAAATTTACCCTGAATATGACATAATCGAAGATGCATATTATGAGTACAGAGTTAGAGACAGGTTGAGGAAACAGGTACTGGTTCCGCTTCGTGAGATGCTGCAGTTACCTGAGGTTTATATGAGTGCCCAGAAATGGAACTCTGTTGCTTACAACCGAGTTGCATCTGTTTCCATAAAGAATTATTCTGATATCTTTACGTTACAATGCAAAGAAAGATTTAGTAAGTATCTTGAGGATGTGAAGGAAGGGAAGGAAAATATTGCCTTCGGGGCATTGCTTCCTCATGACATTATAAATTCTTGTTTCGAAGGTGGTACTAGTGGAACTGTTGCGGAGCTGCAGTGGAAAACGATGGTAGATGACATGGTAGAAAAAGGTAAATTATCAAATAGTATTGCAGTTTGTGATGTTTCAGGAAGTATGTCTGGAACACCAATGGATGTTGCGGTTGCACTTGGTCTACTAGTTTCCGAGCTAAGTGAAGAACCTTGGAAAGGTCAGGTTATCACATTTAGTTGCAACCCACAACTCCACTTTATTGCAGGAAATAGTCTCAGAGATAAGTGTAACTTTATTAGGCGTATGGACGGAAGGAATACAGATTTCCAGAAGGTTTTCGATCAGATATTGATGGTTGCAGTTGCTGCAAATTTGAGCGAAAAGCAAATGATAAAGAGAGTTTTTGTTTTTAGTGATATGGAATTTGATCGTGCATCATAGAATCCTTGGGAGACTGATTACCAAGCCATTCAAAGGAAATTTAAGGAAAATGGGTATAAAAAAGTGCCGGAAATCGTGTTTTGGAATCTCAGGGAATCCTTTGCCACACCAGTAACGTCCAAACAAAATGGAGTAGCTATGCTGAGTGGATTTTCCAAGAACTTGCTAGCTATCTTCTTGGATAAGGAGGGGGAAATTAGTCCTGAGCTTGTGATGAAGCTTGCTATTTCTGGTAAAGAGTACGAAAACCTAGCTTTGTATGATGACTAATCAAGAATGAGTATACTTTCGCGTTAATCAGGATCTTCTATCAGTATGATTAAACTGTTCTGAAAATTACAGCAATATTCAGCACATCAATTTGCCTAAAGAGTATGATTGCTCTACTTTATTTGTTATTTGTATTTTGAACCTTTAATTTTTGGTTCAAATTATATCCTAACAAACATTATTAGTAAAATAACCAATGGCTAACTGTATCTCCTTGGAATATGAGAGAACATAAAAAATCTTATCTGCTGGATAAGATCAGCTGTAGGCCTGTAAGCGCAACACAAGGATCTAAAGACTTAAAATGAAGTTTTGTTGTTACCGGGAAAATGTAATACCTGCTGAAGCGGTTATGCATAATTAACACAACTTACATTAACCACATCTCTTTGTGTAAAGAACATCAAAAAAGGTAACACTACCAAAGATACAAGACCTTTGTAAGAACTGGAAAACAACTAGTGCCCCTGTTGTTTTCATCAGGGTAGACATCAAAATCTCCATCCAAGTCTATGTAAAAAAATCTATAAACATCTAAACCTGGTGAAATTTGAGATTTAAAATGTATGTTGTCCCGATCAGTTTGTTTGTGCATTTCGGCAAAACAAAATACTGGTATCTCAATATCTAATGTTTTCCTATAGTCTGCAATATTAGTTTTGCATTGTAATAATTTACTAGTGAGAGAAAATTATAGAGATCGTTCTTAGTTAGTATTCAGTCGTAACTTCTGAAAGGAAAATGTCCTAAGTCCAATCATGTATTAGGATTTAGGAATAACTCTTTATGTAATCTGTTTTAATTTCATTGATTTTAATAAAATACTTATTTTGTTTTTATTACGGGCTCTATCTATTTAAGTGTTTAAATAAGATATACCATAGTTTAGAGTAAAGCTTTTTATGGATTATGATGAGATCATAATAGTGAGACTTAAAAGATGATAACTCTAAACTTAAATAGTTCCTGGTCATAGGATTACTAACTGTTAATTAATAATCCGTAGAGATCGGTACATACTATGTTTGCTTCATTATGAAGGATGTCTGTTCTCATAGACATTTGTGTGGTGACACTATAGCTAGTATGTAGGTGCTTATTATAGAATAAGTTCACTGAACATGACTCGCCCAGCTGAACAACTGATGGAGTTCACTCACGTGTCAACAGTTGTTCACATAGTGATAGTTGTACAAGTATCCTTAAACTTGAGGTCATCATAGTCATCTTGTGTACACTGAACTATGCTTTGGTTTAGTTCTTAGTCTCCAGGGACAATTATTAGGGCTCTACTGGGTATAGGAATTTATACACGAAGATAGTGTATGATCAATAAAGGATCTACCCCTTCCAGTGAAGGAAGCGAATGTTCAAGGCTGATCCACTTATGCTAGTTCAGGAATCTCTGGCCAGAGTGAATGAAATTAGAAAGGAGTTTCTAATTTGCAAAGAACTACGCATAGTAAATGGTAAGCAAGTGATTAAATTAGATAGGCTTGACACGAGATCCATGCCTTGTATTTAATCGGGACATTGTAGGGAAGAAGGAGTTTATTGTACGGTAACTATTCACTGAATATGTTCTTGGTATTCTAAGCAGTGAATTCATATTATCCGGATAGTCGCGATATGCTGAGAAGTATCCCTCACGATGTAGTATAAATGTGATTAATTAATTAATCATATTTAATAAATTAGAGAATTTATATAAATAATGATAAAATAGTTTTATTATTATTTATTTCTACTACCGGCTTAATATTGAACCTACAGGGTCACACCATAAAAAGAGAATGATTTAATGGTGGAGGAATTAATTAATAATGGCTAATAATTATTTATTTGTGAAATAAATAATTAATTGGCAAATTTAATAATTGATTAAATGAGATTTAATTGATTATAAATTAATTAAGAAAAATTCTTAATATTATTAATTAAAGGATTTAATTTTGGAAATTAAATCAAGAGAGAGAATTATTTCTAAAGTGTTTAGAAAAAGGATTAATAATTAAAAGGTATTTTAATTATTAATGAGAATAATAAATGGGATAATAATAATAATATTTATGAGAAAATTTCAGCTGAAAATTTTGCCTATAAATATACTATTATAGACCCTAATTTTATTCAAACCCCAAAAAAACCCAAAAAGTTTGGAAAACCCAATTCTCTCCACCTCCTTCCTCCTCCTTAACATCGTTTTCTTGGTGGATACCGGTGAAGTGCTTCACACTTGAGGAACAACTGCTAAAGATCTCTGATCGTTTTCTCCGAATTATTTTAAAGGTTAGATTCGATCCCTACATTTTTACCACGATTTATATGCTTTTATTTGGATTTTGTATGTGTAAAAGTGTTTTACCATGCCCCCGCTGCGATTAAAATCCAACATTGGTATCAGAGCATAGGTTGTATGCATATAGATCTGTGGTAAATATTTCAGAATTTTATGTGCTTGTATGAATTAATTATGATGTTTACAAGTTATATCATGGATTAATTTTGTCTGATGAGAAATCGTTTCTCAGAATAATTTTGAATGTTGATCTGGGTTCTACAAGTGTTGTAGATCGTCTGGGTATTTTTTTCATAATTTTATGATGTATAGATTATTTATTATGGATTTTTGAAGTTGTATCAATTAAATTCGTAATTAAATAATCATATATATATATATAATAAAGTATACATATATATATGTGTGTGTTGCTGCTGTTTGTCTGCTGTGTTAAAGAAAGAACAGGTACGGCTGTCAGTATCAGCACGGCAATCGAGAAGCTGTCCGGCGGCTGCTGCAAGAAAAATAAAATAAAATAAAATAAATATAAGGGTGTCGCGCATTCCGGGAATGCGTTACACCCTGTGGCGCATTCACGGAATGCGTTACACCTTTTAATTAGTTAAAAGGGTTGTAACGCATTCCGGTGATGCGTTACAACCCTTTTAACTAATTAAAAGGTGGAATGCGTTACACCTTTTAATTAGTTAAAAGGGTTGTAACGCATCACCGGAATGCGTTACAGGGCTTGTAACGCGTTCCTATAATGCGTTACAGCCCGACTGTCCATATTAAAATTGATTTTCTGGGAGTTTCGTAACTCCGTTTGAGGCGTGCAATATACCGTTGGATTCGTTTTTCCGAGACGGATCTAATGGAGTGATCAATTTTAGTTTATATAAAAGTTTTGTACTGTTTATATTTCCATGAAGTGTTTTAAAGTTGTTTTTGACTGTTTTAGTTGCTTTTAAATGCTTCATGTGATACATAGAGATGTATAATGCTTAGACTAATGTGCTAGATGATATAACATGCCTACCTTGATATTTATTCATGTTGATATATGTGATATATGCTTAGTTTATCATGCGATGATAGATTTAGGTGAACTTAAATGAACATAAGGCGTTTGTTAGACAACCTAGTATAGTGAAATTATTTCATAACCTTAAAAATTATATTATGAATACAATCATGAGATTCTTATGTTTATGAAACACGTAATTGAATATGAATTTTCGATATGAGAGAAAGGATGATTCTGTTAACAACAGATTTCTATCTGTAAGAAAGGGTTATTAAGTGACGCCTATTGACAATGCTCCACCCGATCTGGGAATCATCTGATTATTGATTATTGATTTGAAAGATTTAATTTAAAAGGAAGAATTTCTTTATAATATGATTATGATTGTAACGTAATATAATCCCTCTAAAATTAAATAATATCAAGTAGTAATTGGCCAATGATACAACGGGCTTGTGTCGGTCATAGCCTTCCAACATGATAGAAAAGTAGTTCTTATTTTTGAATCATTGTCGGTTCGTGCTACAGCCGAGGGCTTTGATTTCGAAATAAGAAATACTTGTCTATTACATAGAGATGTGTACATTGAATAAGAATCTAAAGGTCGGTACGTGCTACAGCCGTGGGCCTTTGGGGACTGATTCAACTGTACGGAATGTTGGGTTAGACTTGACTTAGAATATTGAGTTTGTCGTGCCACAGCCGAGATTCAATTATTCAAGAGGTTAAAGTTTGATTAGGGAATAACATAAGATGTAATTGACAAGAGTTGTCTGCCTATTGAACATTGTATGGCGGTTCGTGCTACAGCCGGGGTTGTGTAATGGAATGTAGGATCCCTATTCCCACTAGCATTATGAATTCTTAATTTTTCACGTAGGGGGTTGAATAAATTAGGTAAACTAGTGGGAGCCACTTATGAATAAAGACCCGATTCATGTAGTATTTTAAAATGAAATCGAATATTTTCTAAGTATTGTTATGTGTTTATCATTTACAGATTTACTTTGTACGTTATGTCTTCTGCACTATCACTCAGGAGCATACTGGATGCTCACAAATTGACTGGTCCTAATTATGCTGACTGGCTTCGAAACTTGAGAATTGTTCTCAGGATTGAGAAGCTGGAATACGTGATTGACTCACCTAAGCCTACTGAACCTGCTAGTGATGCACATAATGATGAACATGTTATGTATCGTAAGTGGATAGATGATGCAAATGTTGCTCAATGCATCATGCTAGCTTCCATGAACATTGAGCTACAGAAGCAACATGAGCATATAGATGCTCACACTATCCTCATGCATCTACAAGAGTTATATGATGTGGCAGGGAGGACAGCTCGATATGAGATATCGAAGGAGCTGTTCGGTTGTAGGATGTCTGAGGGATCATCTGTGAATGACCATGTACTTAAGATGATCAATTTGATTGAACGTCTTGGACAACTTGGTTTTGTCATGGATGGGGAGCTGAGCCAAGACTTGGTCTTGCAATCGCTTTCGAGTTCGTTCTCGCAGTTTGTTGTGAACTTTCACATGAATAAGTTGGATGTCAGCCTGCCTGAACTCCACAACATGTTGAAGACTGCGGAATCGAATTTTCCCCCTAAGAAGAGTTCTGTTCTTCTAATTGGTGAAGGTTCCAATCCTAAGAAAAGGAAGAGGAACTCTTCCAAGAAGAAGAAAGTAGGTGAGAAAACGCCGGTTCCACCAAAAGCTGAAGACCCCAAAAGCAAAGTTGTTTGCTTTCACTGTAACAAGGTGGGGCACTGGAAGAGTAACTGCAAGGTTTACCTTGCAGAATTAAAGAAGAAGAAGGGTAGTGAGACTGTCGCTTCTGATTCAGGTATGTTCATAATAGAAGTGAATATGTCATTAAGCCAAATTTCTACTTGGGTATTAGATACCGCCTATGGTTCTGACATCTGCAATTTGTTGCAGGGACCAAGGAAAAGTAGGACTCTTGAAGAAGAGGAGGTGATTCTACTTATGGGAAATGGAGCAAGAGTTGATGCTGAAGATGTAGAATCATTTCATTTACATATGCCTACGGGCAAGACTATTGTTTTTTAAATAATTGTTATTTTGTTCCCTCGATTGTGAGGAATATTATTCCCATGTTAGACTTGGCTGGATTTTTCATTTATTATTGAGAATAATGAATGTTCTATTCTTAGAGATAATATTCTTTATGGACGTGGTACTTTAAATAATGGTCTATATATATGTGACATAATTTACTTCAGATTGAACAAACTAATAAAAGAAAAGGGATGATAAAAATCTCACTTTATTGTGGCACTGCAGTCTCCATTTAGTGGACATGGAGAGAGGGTTGTAGATTTGCTAGGATTGGTACACACAAATGTATGTGGACCAATATCTACGCAAGCCATGGGTGGATTTTCATACTTCATTACTTTCATGGATAATAGATCTAGATTCGGATATGTGTTTGATGAAACACAAGTCTGAAGCCTTTGAAAAGTTCAAAGAGTATAAGTATGAAGTGGAGAAACAAACCAAACATAGTATTATAATTCTTCGATTAGATCGAGGTGGTGAATACTTGAATGGAGAGTTTCTAGATTATCTCAAAGTAAATGGTATAGTCTCCCAGTGGACTCCGCCAGATTGGTATCTGAAAGGAGAAATCGAACTTTGTTAGACATAGTTTGGTCCATGATGAGCTATGCAAATCTTCCAGTATTCCTATGGGGTTATGCATTGGAAACCTCAGCATATTTACTGAATATGGTGCCTTCCAAAATCTGTCCCTCAAACTTCGTATGAGATATGGAAAGAAAGGAAACTGAGTCTTAAACACGTTAAGATTTGGGGATGTCCAGCTTATGTCAAGAAAGTTGACCCAGATAAGCTGGAATATCGATCCGTAAAATGTAGTTTTGTGGGATATCCTAAAGAGACTTTAGGGTATTACTTTTACACCGATCATCGGGTGTTTGTCTCCAGACATGCTACCTTCTTGGAAAAGGAGTTTATCCTTGAAGGAAACAGTGGGAGCAAAATTGAACTTGATAAAGTTCAAGAAGCACAAACTACTACGGATCAAGTGGAAACACCTGTTCTGACTGAACAACCTTTTGTGGAACAGCCCATTCATAGATCAGGGAGAGTGTCTCGCCAACCTGAGAGGTATTATGGCCTTGTCATTGAGAATGACAATGAGTTGTCGATCATTGATGATGACGACCCTGTAACCTATAATGAGGCTATGAGTAGTGTTGACTCAGAGAAATGGCATAGTGCCATGAAATCCAGAATGGAATTTATGTATACGGTATACAAAAGATAGATTATAGTAGATGGCCAGGTGGAGACCTATAAGGCCAGGCTTATGACAAAAGGATTCAAACAAAGGCAATGGATTGACTTTGATGAAACCTTTTACCTGTAGCCCTGTTAAAATCAGTTCGGATTTTGCTTGCGATTGCTGCTTACTACGACTATGAGATCTGGCATATAGCCAGATGGTTTTCTTTCCAAGGGAAATGAAAGCCTAGTGTGTAAGCTACTGCGAACCATATGTGGTTTAAAGCAAGCTTCTTGAAAGATGGAACATTCATTTTGATGAGACAATCAAAGAGTTTGATTTTATCAAAAAACGTAGATGAACCATGCGTCTATAAAAGGGTTAGTGGGAGCGCGGTAACATTTCTTGTATTATATTGAATTAGAGTTGACACACATAACAACATAGCAGACCCACTCACAAAGCTACTTTATGAAAGTCACTTTGATCGTCATAAAGACAAGATGGGTATTAGATACCAGAGTGATTGGCTTTAGTACAAGTGGGAGATTGAAAGGAAAATGTCCTAAGTCCAATCATGTATTAGGATTTAGGAATAACTCTTTATGTAATCTGTTTTGATTTCATTGATTTTAATAAAAGACTTATTTTGTTTTTATTACGGGCTCTATCTATTTAAGTGTTTAAATAAGATATACCATAGTTTAGAGTAAAGCTTTTTATGGATTATGATGAGATCATAATAGTGAGACCTAAAAGATGATAACTCTAAACTTAAATAGTTCCTGGTCATAGGATTACTAACTGGTAATTAATAATCCGCAGAGATCGGTACATACTATGCTTGCTTCATTATGAAGGATGTCTGTTCTCATAGATATTTGTGTGGTGACACTATAGCTAGTATGTAGGTGCTTATTATAGAATAAGTTCACTGAACATGACTCGCCCAGCTGAACAACTGATGGAGTTCACTCACGTGTCAACAGTTGTTCACATAGTGATAGTTGTACAAGTATCCTTAGACTTGAGGTCATCATAGTCATCTTGTGTACACTGAACTATGTTTTGCTTTAGTTCTTAGTCTCCAGGGACAATTATTAGGGCTCTACTGGGTATAGGAATTTGTACACGAAGATAGTGTATGATCAATAAAGGATCTACCCCTTCCAGTGAAGGAAGCGAATGTTAAAGGCTGATCCACTTATGCTAGTTCAGGAATCTCTGGCCAGAGTTAATGAAATTAGAAAGGAGTTTCTAATTTGCATAGAACTACGCATAGTAAATGGTAAGCAAGTGATTAAATTAGATAGCTATATATGCTATAATGTTCAATGTTGATCCACTTATATTAGTTCAGGAATCTCTGGCCAGAGTGAATGAAATTAGAAAGGAGTTTCTAATTTACATTAAATATAACTAAGCATAGTGAATGGGAAAGCAAGTGATAAAATAAGATAGGCTTGACACAAGTTCCATGCCTTGTATTTAATCGGGACATTGTAGGGTAGAAGGAGTTTATTGTACGGTAACTATTCACTGAATAGGTTCTTGGTATTCTAAGCAGTGAATTCATATTATCCGGATAGTCGCGATATGCTGAGAAGTATCCCTCACGATGTAGTATAAATGTGATTAATTAATTAATCATATTTAATAAATTAGAGAATTTATATAAATAATGATAAAATAGTTTTATTATTATTTATTTCTACTACTGGCTTAATATTGAACCTACAGGGTCACAGCATAAAAAGAGAATGATTTAATGGTGGAGGAATTAATTAATAATGGCTAATAATTATTTATTTGTGAAATAAATAATTAATTGGCAAATTTAATAATTGATTAAATGAGATTTAATTGATTATAAATTAATTAAGAAAAATTCTTAATATTATTAATTAAAGGATTTAATTTTTGGAAATTAAATCAAGAGAGAGAATTATTTCTAAAGTGTTTAGAAAAAGGATTAATAATTAAAAGGTGTTTTAATTATTAATGAGAATAATAAATGGGATAATAATAATAATAATATTTATGGGAAAATTTCAGCTGAAAATTTTGCCTATAAATATACTATTATAGACCCTAATTTTATTCGAACCCCAAAAAAACCCAAAAAGTTTGGAAAACCCAATTCTCTCCACCTCCTTCCTCCTCCTTAACATCGTTTTCTTGGTGGATACCGGTGGGGTGCTTCACACTTGAGGAGCAACTGCTAAGGATCTCTGATCGTTGTCTCCGAATTATTTTAAAGGTTAGATTCGATCCCTACGTTTTTACCACGATTTATATGCTTTTATTTGGATTTTGTGTGTATAAAAGTGTTTTACCATGCCCCGCTGCGATTAAAATCCAACAACTTCCTAATTATTTATCTACCTAACTATATCTACACCAATGTAACAGGGGTGTCATGGAGGGAGCGAATAAGACATTTTATTTACGTAGAATGGCAAATTAGTCCCAGTTCTTTACATTACATTTTTCCAAATTTAGTAAAATATTTTACATCCCTACTACTCTTCTTCTCTGTTCATGTTGTCTTAATGAGATTAAGAAAACACCAATACTGACTATTGTTGTGTTCATAAGCTTAATTGTTCATTTGGAATAATGTAAAAATTTTGTGTGATATAATCTTGATCGTAAGCCCAATGAATCTATTAAGGACAAAATGAAAGGCAGACTAATCATCGCGCTGCTAATATTATTTATGCGTATAATTTGCTCATTTGATTACTCAAGGTGACTTGTGTGTGTATAGTGTTGGTTTATTTTTGGCATGGTCTGCTTGGTTGATTGTTGAATTAGTTAATTTTAAACGTAATAATTGTATGTTTAAGTTCACAACGTATACATAAAATATATTGCATTGATATAATTAATTGAGAAAGATTACTGATCTCTGTTGTTGTTAATCTGACGATTAACATCATCATTCTGGTGATAAAGATAGGGAAGGAACATGTGTAAGATGTTTTCCCTACATCAAACTATCAATAGGGATCCACCAGTTTATATTTATCATTCAATTTATGACCCATTATAATTTTGATGATGCCTCTGTTCTTGTAAACATACCTCTTTGCTTCATGCAATTGAGTTCCCTTGTTACTACACAATTAAGTATCATAAATATTGGACAAGAAGTAAAGCATCAGAAATAATTTACAAGAACACTTGAAGGTAGCCAGCAACTATGTTATATTTAAGACTTCCAGGAATGATAAGCCGAGTTCCTTTATTTCTTGCAAAAGCTGTAATGCCTTCTGGAGACTTTATCTAGTTTAGAATTATTATCTGATACCATGATCCACCGCTTATTGTACAGCGTTCTGTAGTTTGGAAAGACTCATATGTAAAACTTGAGAGAGAATTATAAAGGGATTTGAAACCTAAACCAAGTTAAATATTAGACGAACTGAATTATGTAACTGACCTTTTCGTTTGGTTGTGCACATTTGCCAGAGTTTCTCCTGCAACTCTTGCTTGAAGAGTTGGAGAACAGAGATTTACAAATATTCCTGCTTATTCAATTTTTGGTTGTTGGTTCTATATTCAGTATCACAGAATACTTGGAGGCAGGTTGAACTAATTTAGATTTCTGGAGAATCTTTGGAGCGTGAATCTATCTTTGTCGGAATCTAGCTTGTCTGTGAAGTGCTTTCGGAAGTTTCATGTTTCACCACTGATTCAGGTTTATAAATTTCACTTCGTCAGACTCTTCATGTTGCACTTGGCAATGCAGATACCATTAGCTTTAGCCTACCCATGACGTAAGTCATGTAACACCTCTCATAAGAATCTCACTTCGATCATTTCAGCTGCATATTCATGAAGCTTTTAAGGCAAAACGAAATTATAATAACAAAACCAATAAGTCTAGTTTGAGCATACAACAAGATGACTTTTAGAACATTGCTCCTGAGTTGAAGTGGTATTAAACCCTATTAAAACTGTAAAAAATTGAAATTTCAAATTCTTGTTTCTTTGGCTTCCTCTGTCATTTTCTTAAAGCTATGCAATCCCTCGGTAAATTTAATCTCTTGACTCCAAGTCTTTTCTATAATAATACTATACGTTTGTTAACATGTTTTGTGTCTCCTGGACCCTGCATCAACTTGGAACCTAAAACCCTAGCCTCTTATCTTAAAACCTTTTTATTTAGCAAAATAGATGCAACTCATCTCAGGCTGCAACACAAAACACATATGGCTCTTCCGCAATGGCCTTAACCGAAAACCAGTCGCCTATATATGTCTCCACGGGAAATCCATGTCTCGAATTCTTCTTCCATATAGCCCCGGCTACACTGTATTCTGATATTGTTACGCATCTGGAATCAGCATGGGCTCATGATCCACTCACCGCTCTTAAACGTATTTGTAATCTTCGAGGCGTTAGAGGGACTGGTAAGTCTGATAAGGAAGGCTTTTACACAGCTGCACTTTGGCTACGCGAGAAATACCACAAAAACCTAGCGTGTAATGTCTCGGCTATGGCCTCATTTGGCTATCTTAAAGATATGCTTAAGATTCTCTTTCGGTTGGTTGAGGGCGCTGATGCACGAATGCAAATTTAAGAGGAATGGAAATCAACCAAGGGGAGGTATCACTACAAGAAAATTCAAATCTAACAACAGAAATTCTATTAGCACGTCAGGGGAATCCGTTGGCAAAACAACCTGTCAACGGAATGACAACCGAAATGATCGGTTGGAGTTAACGTCGTTGGGAAATCAGTGCTAACATAATTATTTTTCCTTAGTAATTTCATAACGGAATAACAACAGCCTAATAACAGAATTCTCGATTTTTAATGACATCCAAATTTTCGTTGGTAAATTTTGGTAACAGAAAATTTCATTGCTATCTTTTGTAATAGAATGCCATCAAAAATTCCAGCGTAGTTAAATTTAATGACTATTTGCTAACAGATTATCCATTGTAAATTTAATAACAATTTGCTAATGGCTTATCTATTTGGTGACTTGCTAACAGAATATCTGTTGTTAAATTTAATAACAATTTAAATAACGCATTTTTACCAACGGAATCCAAACAAAATTATGATTCTAATTTTATTTCCCTAAACCTGTACATATTCAGCAAAGTACATATTCAACAAAAAATAACAAAAGATAGTTGTGTTTCATTGATGACAAACCATCATGTTGCAATACAAGATGAGCAAAAGATAGCAGATGAGCATAATGTTCTCCAAAGTCTTACCATCTGCCCAAAAACTACACCATATACCAAGATGTCAAATCCGAATGCAGAATTACCAAACCTAGTAGCTTTTAACTAGTACAAAATCATGCGTCCATATTATACGCAACATAAATAGTCTAGGTCAAAATGCATAGTGAATATACTAAATCAAATACTAATTGCCATCATCTTGACCATCTAAATCAGCAGGGGAACGAGGAAGTCGGACTGAATTAGCCTCGATAATCACGGCTAACTGATTTTCCATTGCTTTCATCCGTTCATTCATTTATGTTAGCTGGTGCTTAAGCTATAACAGTCCTATGAGAAGCGGACCCACTATTATGTGTTGAATGGCAGCCATCAACCCCGCTACGGCGATTTTTTTTCTGGATCACAGACTTTCTTTGAAATTTTGGTGTTTTCCAATATTCAACCCATTAAAAATAGACATTCTTGTCAATTCTTTTATCTCGTCTATTGTACTTTTCCCGGTTAGAACGAGCTACCGAAACAAGCTCAGAATACTTCTTCCTCGCGCAATCTTTCCAGCCATCATAAATAATTCTGGATCAAAACTTGGACCAACAGCATCCATCACCATGTTGTACATTAGGTTATCATCATCTCTTCCACAATTTTTATTGGAGTAATGTGGGGAGGATTGCTATGTCCTTTGTCTAGAAACATATGGCTCTCCATGTCGATCCCACACATAATAGTCTCTTACAAACCCTTTCTTCATTAAGTGCAATTTTACTATCTCCGCATTCCAGAATTTGTCATTCTCACACTTGAAACATGGACACTGAATATTTGTTCCATTCATAGATTCTTCTCGAGATATAACATATTCCATAAAGCTTTCCAAGCCATTTACAAAAGGCGAAGTTAAATATCCTCCACTATCAATCCTTTGATACATCCAACCTCTATTATTATCCATACTTAACTTTTATAATAACCTAAAAAAATATTCATAATTAAAATATTTATACATGTACATATTTTACTTTTTGAAAAGTGAGCCTGGAATAAAAAAAAGACAGCATGAATCGGTTTACACAACCAATGCCCAATCTCCCATCCAAAAATTTGCTAAACTAATTTATTATAAAATTAAAATAAAAATTGAATAGCACTGTACATTAACAACATAAAAAATGTGTACGGCTGTTTAGAAAACTAGGAACTTAACTACCTTTATTATCATCTATGCTTCAAGGCGATCGAGACATATATACAAACAAAAACTTTACAAAACTTAAGACATGGCAAAACACTTCTAATTAAAATTAATTACAAGCTAAACTACATACAAACAAAATACTAACTATCTGTGTTTAAGAATCTCAAAACACAAGTTAATTACCGAAATAATAAAAATAAACTTACCTTAATATTTTCCAAAGAGATATGTTGTGATAATTTGTGAGGATCAGATCTTGAAGAAGATGAGAAAAAATAGTATGGAAGTAGATTGATTTTTGAATAAAATGTTAAGAAATTAGAGATGCAGCTCAACTACTCTTTTACTAACGAGTAGGTTGTTAAATATTAAATGTGAGGCCTACATTTAATGACAGAACAATAATCGTAGTAATTTTAACCAATCTAGTTTTGTAATGGCTTAGCAACGTAATACTAACGGAACATTCTCTATTGGCACTTCCTTACTAATTCATTGCAATTTCGTTACTATTTCATTAGCAAATATCTGATAGTAATCTGTTGGCAGTTGTGTTGGTAGATTTGCGCGGGACTTTTCCCGCTTATTTTACCAACAAAATTTTTTGTTGGTAAATATTTGTTACTGTTTCGTTGGGTCTTCGTTACTATTATATTAATTTTTTAATATTTTGAATTCCGTTAGCAATTTGTTACTAATTTGAAACGGAATAATTTCGTTATAAAATTCTGTTGGCATTATTGGAAACTCTTATAGTGGTATAAAAGAGAAAAAGAATTTAGGGTCAATAAATCGGTGGTATTCGGAGCTTTCATGGCAGTATTCGGAGCTTTCACACCGAGAGAAAAAAGGGTTAAAGCAAATGTGGCGAGACTGAAAGAAGAAAGCAAACAGGCTAGCATTTTAAAAAAAGAGACACGCCTGGCAAGATCTGAGAGATTGCGAAAGTTGTACGCCAGTGATATGCATTTTCAGTTCCTATACTAAAAAATTTCAACTCTTTTTGCGAATATGTTAAAGGCAGATTTGGAGTGCTATGATTCGGGTAAGATGAATAATATAAGCTTAGCAGAAAAGTGGTGTCATTCACTTGATTCATCCTATGATAAGTATACTACTATACACTGATTTGTGGAAGTATTGCAAAAAAAGTATTTTCCCCTTGAAACTTACCCTGAATATGAATTATGAAGGGATCGGATATGCGCATTACGAGTATAGAGTCAGAGACAGGTTGAGGACAGAAGTACTCGTCCCGCTTCGTGACGCACTGGAGTTGCCTGAGGTGTACATGATTGTGTATGGATGTAGACATGTTTCTTACAACAGAGTCGCATCTGTTGCGATTACAAATTACAGTGAAACATTCATGTCGAATGACAGAGAGTGGTTTGCTCAGTATCTTAAGGATGTGAAATAAGGGAAGCAAAAGATTGCAGCAGGATAATTGCTTCCACGTGATATAATTAGGTGTTGTTTAGATGGTGATTATGAGGGACAAGAGGATGTTGCAGAGCTGCAGTGGAAGAGGATGGTGGATGATACGCTAGACAAAGGTAACCTATCAAATTGTATTGTAATTTGTGATGTTTCAGGAAGTATGTGTGGAACTCCACTGGAGGTTTCGGTTGCACTTGGTCTATTAGTCTCGGAGAGCCTTGGAAGGGTCAAGTGATCACATTTAGCTAGTGAATACCCACAGCTTCACTTGACAAAGGAAATACAAAGATAAGTGTGAATTTATTGAATTGTTGCAAAATGCAATGGAATGTAAATACCGATTTTCAAAAGGTTTTTGATCAGATATTGAAGGTTGCAGTTGCTTGCTGCAAAGTTGAGCGAAGAGCAAATGATAAAGAGGGTGTTTGTGTTTAGTGATATGGAGTTTGATCAAGCATTACTGAATCCGTGGGAGACTGATTACCAAGCCATTCAGAGGAAATTTAAGGAGAAAGGGTATAAGAAAGTGCCCGATATTGTCTTTTGGAATCTCAGGCACTCAAAAAACTTGTTAACTATCTTCTTGAATGAAGATAAAGAGAAGAAAATTGATCCATAGATTGCAATGGAGCTTGCGATTTCTGGTAAAGAGTATGAGAAGCTAGTTCTGTATGATGATTGATTGAGTTTATTTAAAATTGACATATTAGGCTTCTTCAAGTAATCCCTTCACTTTAAACAGAGACTAGCTTCTTTGGCAGTTGTAAAGTAACATATAAACATGCCCCTCATAGTTCAACTTAGCTTCTTTGAATTATGTTTTTAAGTAGTAAAGACTAAACAAGCCACTCGTAGTCCTAGTTAGGCCAGTGATTATATTAGATACTTGTCTCTCTTTTTAGACTAAAAAATAGTAGATTTTCTTAAACTTATTACCTAGAATATTAAGCAATACAAACCAGCGGCTCCACTCTAAACTTATTAAGGGTCAACAGATTTGATCTCGAAAATAAATCACCCCGCCAATGATTTTGAAGAAGTTACAACTTCAACCAGCAGCACTCTAAACTACTTCAATTTGCCAGAACACCTGCACAATAGCCTACTAGAACTGGTGTCTTGTTGATCGTCACAAATCACAATGGCTTTTTTGAAATATATCCGCTCACCACACAAGCTCACATGCACCCAGCTGAGAGGAATGAGAAGCACCTAAAGTCTGACAAGGAAAGCTTCTACACAGCCACGTTTTAGCTAACATAAACACAGCCTAGCCGGGATTATAACAAATTTTGACTCATTTGGGTACATAGAGGATTTATCAGAGATCCTTTTCAGAATATCTTAAGGGCCTGAGGCTCCATCAATCATGAAAAGGATTTTCATCTAGAAACTTGTTAATATGCAAAAGTAGGCACAATGATGAAATTTATTTGTAATTTAGAAACAACTAAAATAAAATAAGATACTGCATTTTAAACAGATGAAATTAATAGATTACAAGCTGACGTATCTGGAGAAGTATAATTTACAAATAATTTGGCCATAGTGTTAAATCTTGCCTGAATATGATGGAATTTAGGATTCCAATTATGTTTGGAGCAGACGACGGGTTGAGGAAAGAAGTACTTGGTGCCACTTTTCCAGGCACTAATAATTGCCCGCGTATGTTGCAACAAAAACCAACTGAAATATGTTCTTACACCAAGATACTCCAAGGGGCAGAAATATATTATGATTGTAAAGCTTTGGAATACAAAATTTGCAGATAATGCATTAGTTCTGAATAACATAGTTATGTCTTATAGTGACTTTGCAGTGGGAAAATGATTAGCAATGGGTAAGAATTATAATGATATGCTTAAGAAAGAAAAACAAACAGTCTGTCTTGCAGTTTCTGATGTTCCATGAAGTATGGAAGAAACTCTAATAGGTGTTGCTGGCACTTGATTATCGGTTTCGGAACTAAACAGAAGAGTCTTGAAAGAGGCAGCTGACCACTTTTCAGAGAAGAGCAAATTTTTCAGCAACATGAATTCGGGTACAAATTTTGTTTAAGGTTTTTACCTATTTGTAATGGTTGCTGTCGATGGCAATCTTAAGGAAAGAACAGTAAAGATTTTTTATTGTTTTTATTTTTTAGTAATAGGAATCTTGATGAAGCATCAGTGAGTCTGTGAAGGATATTGAGGAACAGAGTGCCTGAAATTGATCTTTGGAACCTCTGGGAACTCCTTTGTCATGCCTGTAACAAACTCACGGCCAAATGTAATAAAGTTGCTAACTTGCTATGATGAATAAATTATGAAGATTTTTGTGACTATATATATACAACTGTACCTGGCAACGTTCCGCTTGTCATGTACAAACATTCCGTGTACTTTTATATTTTCGTGTACCAAATCTTAAACTCGAACCAGACCCAGATTTGCATTCGTATACCAATTTTGGTGACACTAACCCGAACTAATATATTCGTGTTTATCCGCTTTAGTACACTAAAATATACCCGATTATATATGAAAATTATTAGTTGTTAAAAAAATGCAATAGATAATAAAATGGTGAAGTGCTCACTCACGTATTTAAGGAACAATAAAATATATATTAGTATTTACAGTTATATATATGTTATTTATAATAGGTAAAATTCACATTTGGTATTTAGTATATATATTTTTAAAAAATTTATTATTTAATTATTCCGCGTACTTTCGTTCCGTGTCGTATACCTATATTGAAAACCCAAATCCAACACTAATTATATACGTATTTTTTCGTGTTTGTATACTTTCGTGTTGTTTCGGACCGTATTCACATGTCGTATACCAGTATTGCTGGGTCTATAAAGAACCCTTAAAATATATCATCAATAAAATTTTCATAGTTATATCATCAATAAAATTTTCATCCAAATAACAAAATAAACTGCAATATAATACATTTTCTAAATTAATTAAGATTCTGGTGACAAAATTTCACCCAGATCTACCACAATGGAAAATGATATAATATATAAAAGGATAATTCTTAAACGGAGGAAGATAACTGATCACAGAGAAATTATCATTTTCTTGGTCACTAAGTATCTACAAATCATCAATATAAAGAAACTAGTCATTTCAAACCCTATTTCTCATTTTCTTCTTGGCTTCTGATTGTCATTAATCTAAACACTAGCAGCAGCTATGCAGTCACTTCGTAAATCCAATGTCTTTACTCGAAATTTTAACTTCAATAACTCCGTACGTTTTTTAACCTACTTTGCATCTCCTAAACCCTGCATAAACATACAACCTAAAACCCTAGCCTCTCCTCCTAAAACCTTTTTACTGCAAAACAGATGCAAATCATCTCAGGCTCTTCACGCAACACAAAATACATATGGCTTCCCTGCAATGAGCTTAACCGAAAACAGGTCGCCTACGTATGTGTCCACGGGCAATCCCTGTCTCGATTTCTTCTTCCATATAGTCCCGGGTACACCGTCTTCTGACATTGATACGTATCTCGAATCAGCATGGCCTCATGATCCACTCACCACTCTTAAACTTATTTGCAATCTTCGAGGGGTTAAAGGGACAGGTAAGTCTGACAAGGAAGGCTTCTACACTGCTGCGCTTTGGCTACACGAAAAGCACCACAAAAACCTGGCATGCAATGTCTCGGCTATGGCCTCATTTGGCTATCTTAAGGATATGCTTGAGATTCTCTTTCGTTTGATTGAAGGCGCGGAAGAACGAGCAAAGATTCAAGAGGAATGGAGTTCAACAAAGGGTAGGTCTAAAGAAGGTAAAGAAGTTGAGGATGCAAAACTGAAGGAATCAAGAGATGTGCCTAGAGAAAGGAGGGTTGAGGCAAATGAGGTGAAGATGAGAGGAGAGAGCGAACAAGCCAGCATTTTAAGAAAAGAGACACGTCTGGCAAGAGCTGAGAAACTGCGAAAGTTGTACGCTAGTGACATGTACTTTCAGTTCTTATACGAGAAGATTTCAAGTCTTTTTGCGGATATGTTGAAGGCAGATATAGAGTGCTTCAATTCGGGTAAGATGAATAATATTAGTTTAGCAGCAAAGTGGTGTCCTTCACTTGATAATTCTTATGATAAATATACACTGATTTGTGGGAGTATTGCAAAAAAAGTATTTCCGCGTGAGACTTACCCTGAATATGAAGGGATCGAAGATGCACATTATGAGTATAGAGTTAGAGACAGGTTGAGGAAACAAGTACTCGTCCCACTTCGTGAGGTACTGCAGTTGCCTGAGGTTTATATGAGTGCGAATAAATGGAGCTCAGTTTCTTACAACAGAGTTGCATCTGTTGCAATGAAGAATTACACAGATATATTCATGTCAAATGATAAAGATAGGTTTAGTAAGTATCTTGATGATGTGAAAGAAGGAAAGAAAAAGATTGCAGCTGGATCATTGCTTCCGCATGATATAATTAGGTCATGTTTGTCTGGTGACAGTGAGGGACAAGAGGCTGTTGCAGAGCTGCAATGGAAGAGGATGGTGGATGATCTGCTAGAGAAAGGTAAACTATCAAATTCTATTGCAATTTGTGATGTGTCAGGAAGTATGGATTTGGTGTGGTCACGAAAAAAGGAAGCAAATCCATTGGATGTTTCTGTTGCCCTTGGTTTATTAGTTTCAGAACTTAGTGAAAAGCCTTGGAAGGGACAGGTGATCACGTTTAGTAAATACCCAGAGCTTCACTTGATTAAAGGACATACTCTCAAGGAAAAGTGTAAATTTATTGAGCAGTTGCAATGGCAGATGAATACAGATTTTCAGAAGGTATTTGATCAGATATTGAAGGTTGCTGTTGGTGCGAAGTTGAGTGAAGAGCAAATGGTAAAGAGGTTGTTTGTTTTTAGTGATATGGAGTTTGATGAGGCATCTCTCCATCCGTGGGAGACTGATTACCAAGCCATTCAGAGGAAATTTAAGGAAAATGGGTACGAGAAAGTGCCTGAAATTGTGTTTTGGAATCTCAGGCCCTCTCGTTCTACACCAGTGACAGCCAAACAAAATGGAGTCGCTCTGCTTAGTGGATTTTCCAAAAACTTGTTGACTCTCTTCTTGAATGAAGAAGAAGAGAAGGAAATTAATCCAGAGATCACGATGGAGCTTGCTATTTCTGGTAAAGAGTATCAAAAGCTTACTCTGTATGATGATTGATCCAGCATAAATATGTTTATGTATTCTTTCATTAATACCTTCACATGAAATAAAGACTTGCATATTTGGTTTTGTTTAGTAACAAAAACTGAATAATACCCTCATAGTTCTGATTAGGACAATGACTATATTATTAGATATTATTTTCTCTTTGTTTTACTGAAGTGTTTAATAATCTAAGACTTCTTAACCCCATGCTATGATTTATAATGCCTCGTTAATTAAGATTTTTCTGCTAAAACTTTATATAGTTTTGTATGGAAATGCAGAAGTTCTAAACCAGTTTGTAAAACTTAATACTAACTCATTAGAGTGAAGCTTATGAATGTGAGCTTTGAGCTCCATCCAGAGCCTGGTAAATTTGTAACCCCCCTCCCTGTCACCGACCTAACGCACACTATCTTAACATCGGAAAAACCCATGCCTGGACTGTCTGATATCAGCCCAGCGTCAGGAAACATCACGCGTGATGGGGGAAAGCTTCTACACAGCTGTGGTATAACTAACATAGACACCATCCTGAAAGCGTAGGCAGCAATCTAACAAATATACCTCATTGGGAACACAGAAAATTCATAAGAGATCCTCTTTGGAATAACTTAAGGGCCTGTGCTCAATCATCCATGGAAAAGAATTTTTATTCAGAATGTTAAAAGATTTAGAAGAGAGGTAAATGAGGAAATTTTATTTCTAACAGAAAATTGATAACAAAAATATTCTGCTTTCCGGATGGAGGAAAACATTAGACTACAAGCTTATGTAGCTAGGGAAGAAAATTTTATTTGTTGCATTTGGTTGAGGAGAATGAAATGGAATAGAATGAATATAATTAATGAAAAATAATAGAAGTTGGGGGGGATAATTTGAGAAAAAACAAATTTGTTACGAGTGAAGAAAATGAATAGGGTAAGCATTCCTTTCTAAAATGGGGTGTTGAACTTTAGTTTAGGTGTAGAAAAATATCTGGAGTGTTATGTTTGGGAATACAAAATTTGCATCCGATGCATTAGTTCTAAATGATGGCCTTGCTGGCACTTGGTTTATTGGTGTCTGAGCTCACTGAAAGAGTTCTGGAGGGGGAGCTCATCACTTTTAGCTTTTGCACATAACTTCACCTGCTTAATGGAATCAATCTTTAAGCATAGAGTTATTTTGTCCGCAACATGAATTTAGGTCATCTTAAGCATTTGTAAATGTGTTTCCCTATTTTTGGAGGTTGCTCTCAATCATAGATTTAGGGAACAAAGTGTAAAGATATATAGTTTTAAGTGATATAGATCTCGATTTATCAAAGACAGGGTAGGAGTCGTCTAGAGGAAACATAAGACTTCTGGTACCTAATGCTGTGTTTCCGAGTTTTTTAAATTAAAAACGGAGGGAACCCAAAACCACTATATAAATCAGTAAACCAAGACAAAAGTCATGATGCGGTATTGAAACTGCCCTGAAATAAATAATAATTAATTTTTTTGTCATAAAGCTCTGAATCAGTATGATGTGCTCTATTGTTAATGCTTCTCATCTAAGAATCAACTCAGATAAGTTTCATCTACAACTGGAAACTTGTTGCTTTTCTTAATTGTGCTCGTACAAAAGCGATTCTGAAAATTCCTGGCATATATCAGTTCAACATAAGACTTGTGCCAAGTTCTATCGTATACAGATATTTGCAACAGAGAGTGTTTGCAACTATAATCTAATCATAATTCGTCAAACTCACAAATTTATTACTTACAAGATGGTCAACTAAATAGAGCATCATCTTCCTACACTAATAATACAAGCATACAAAGAGAACAAGTTGGCATGCACTTGAACTACAGTACTAATCACAATCGGGATGTTAAAAAGAAACATAGTTACCATCTTTCACCCTTTGTTGATGCCATTGCTATCACTGTTGCCTGGGCGATTCAGTTGGTAGTGTTTGAACTTCTTTCTTCCGGTAAGTTGAACCTTGGTCTCCGCCTCTGTTTCTTGTTCTTGTGGAAATAGGAACATCATCTTGAATTTGTGACTGATTCTTTTTTGAAAATTGGTTGGCAGCCAAACGTGCGCCCGATATAGCCGCAGCAAGAGCTGGTGATTTCTTCTCTATTTCAGATGAACTAGAGCTATCTGCACGCGCTAAAGGTGATTTTGGCTTTAATGAGAAACGATCTTGTGGATTTCGAACTGGAAACTTAATTTCTAGGGGAGCTTCAATAGGAGCAAGGCCTCTGATAGCTGAATCAAAGATCTGGAAATTTTCAAAAGAAATGAAGCCAGGTTAGTACTCACAACTCATCAATAATTGGAGATCTATCAAATATATTCATTAATGTAAACATCAACAAAAAAAGTATTTAAATATTCGCGTGTGTATCCATCTGATAGCTTTGTACAGTACCTTTCTTTCCAAATTATAAACGCCTTGATACCCCCTCATTTCAAATGGGATAATCAATTTCTGCACTCAAGAGAAAGCAATCCTCAAGTAAATATATATACGAATATAAAAACATAAAGATTATACATAGATAGATACACACCCACGCTATGAAACCTTCCTAAACATTTGTTCAATGTCAAAGAAACAAGGCTTCTCAAATAAAATTTAACCTGTGGCTTCTCGCAAAGCCAGCAAAAATTTGTTTGACCTTCAAGCCTCACCTGCAAAAACACATCTATGATATATGAAACGAAAACTGCATGTTGCTAAATTAAACTGTAAGTACCAGTCCTAAAGTTTGTCTTGAGAATGATAAAGTGCAATTATGGTATACCAACCCCTTCAGGGATATCCTCCCAACACTTTAGCTCTTCAAGTGTAACACAGCCAACCACTTCAACGCAGCCTGTTCAAAGATACTTTTTCATATATGAAATAGATCTCCGGGTAAAAAATTAATGCAAAACAACACATTTTCTTTGTTACTTGTACATGTCTAGTAACTTCATTCATTTTAGGAATAATCAGCTCAGTCCACTTGCAAACAACCAAATATATCTAGTGTTTGGTAGGTTAAGCATGAAAGCAAACATTAGACAATAACAAATTAACAATTATCTAAAACATGTGTACCATAAAATACGCTTTTTTGGAAGAAAAAGAAGAAAAAAAAATAATATATACAGAGATATGGGGAGCGGTTGAAAAATATTATTAATCAACTAAACATGTTGAACAAAAGAAGGTTGAGCTCTTCGCAATAGAACCTTAATGAAAAAAGTAATTGATAAGCACCTAGAAGTCTTGAAGTCGGGTAATTATCGGGGAACTTGATATCGGTAATCCCATTCACTGCATAAATTTCTCTGTAGAAATCTTCCATTGCTTTAATTGTCTCTTGTTCTGGGATTTTACCAGCAGCATGAATCCAAAGTCGTCCTACAAAGCCAATAAAATATGATATAAAGAGTAACAGACATTCTATAATAATGGAAAAAGACAAGCATGTAAAGACCGATTTATCCATAAAAGTAATGGAAAAAGACAAGTATGTAAAGAGCGATCGATCCACAAAAGCTATGGTCAATAAATTTGGGAGAACTATGTATTGTTGTCAGTCAAATAACAAAATGTTATCTTGTTTTTTCCTGTTCAATTTATAGAGGACAGAAATAACAATTTTCCCTCTTTGGCTAAAAAGGTAGACAATTATATTCTGTATATAATTTTCAAGGTAATTTATATTTAATTTTTTCAATATTACAAATCATCCCTGCCATTAGAACTGCATACAGTGTATAGTAATCTTCAGAAGTCCTGAGAAGGCACACATGCCAGAAATGCAAGCTAAGCGCCTGAAGTTATCTCAACTTCCTTCTTAAAAAATTTATATGTTGGATTTCACAGCATTTTAAATGGACAGGTCAAGATTCACAACTGCGGCTCATCATTACAGCTTATCTCAACAGTGAGTGCATTAGAGTAGTTGACTAGCCAAACTGGGACAAGTCTTTGTTTCAGTTACAATCTTATACCCCCGTCCCTCTCATCTCTTTACATTTTTTTTCAATACTCGACACGCATTTTAAGGTAAATATAAAACATAATTCCTCAACTTTTTTTCAAAATTTTCTTTTTCTGTATAAAAATTTGAACATTAAATTTTTATACAAACGAAAAAAAAATTAAAAAAGAATTATAAAACTATACTTTTACGGAGCCTTAAAGTGCGTGCAGACTCCCCGTCCCCCAATGTAAAGAATTGAGGGGGACGGAGGGAGTATATCTTTGAAATCCCAAGACAAGTTACTACACGTAGTGGTGGAGACAATCAATCTCCCACTAAAAAATAAGGTGTTTATTTGAATGGCTCATTGCTGCCTGGATCATACATGATTAGAACACTCACTAGTGCTTCAAAAAAATAAATTCATTGAAAGACGTATCATTGTAAATTTAATAGTATCATCGTCTGAATTATATATGAGTCTCAGTAAAGATA
Organism: Apium graveolens; assembly: GCF_009905375.1. NCBI lineage: Eukaryota > Viridiplantae > Streptophyta > Magnoliopsida > Apiales > Apiaceae > Apium > Apium graveolens. Next base: position 220,083,777 of record NC_133655.1, on the reverse strand, counting down.
TGAAGTCTGCTCAATCTGAAAGATACCAAATGCAATGTCTTAGATATTCATCACATAAGGTCGTTTGGCAGAGAGAACAAGAAACAAAGAATCAATTTTAAAGAAAATTGAAAACACTTGCCAGAGAAAACCAGCAACTGCCAAAAGTAGTTCTATAAAAACAACATAGAGGCTATGTCAACAAAAACAACTTTGTAATAACCTTCACCTCTAAACATGTATGTTTCTAGTAGCTACTATTAAGAGATTCAATATATAAATGTAGAAAACGGGATATGATAGCAAAAATAGTGTTGCTGAAGGCACAAACTCAAAGAAAGTCCAAGAGTTTCTAAAGAGCAACAGGTCATGGCCCATGGGTAATTAAATGGCTTACTTTATTTATAAAAAAAAAAAATTTAGAGAATTGGTGATATTGTTGTGACATACATGCTAGTTCTGCACTTTCTCTACGTCGAGGTTTTGCAACACATTTAGTTCTCAGTCTCTACAGTTCCCTAGTTCTCATTTGAGCTGATTGTATATATGAATTTGCTTATTGAAATAAACCTGTTACTAGTTCTTATAGACTTTGCCTCCAAACATTATGGAGAAGGCCACTAGACATGAATAGTTAACCAAAGTTTAAGAGCTCAACGCTTCGAAATCATTATATTGGATCTCAGGAGTCAGGACCCTCAAATTTCCTCTCTTCCTCTTCATCTCCGCAAGACTTGAAGCAATCGGTACACACATCAGCATGAAGCCTCTTTTCGAGCAACTGGTCATCGCAGTTACCAATTATATCCGAAGCAATTGGGTCATGTATGAGTTTTTATATTATTGTGTGCACTTTATTGTCAATTTTAAACTTACATAGTTACGTCATGTGATAATGTCATTACTTCTAACTAAAAACCTTGCCCTGCATGCATTTTACAACACTTAGTCACTTACTTTAAACCCAATAACCCACATGACTACCTAAGGATCTCTTAATAAAACAAAACATGTACGGGATAATCAGACTGTAAATACAATCTCATTTTCTTTACCTTCGGTAATTCAAGGACATTACTATTGAGTGTTCAAGTACAACTAACAATAACGCAGAGCCACATTAATCACATGCCATTACACAATAAAAACGCAAATAAATAGTTAATGACGCGCAGTTTTCTTTAGACATATTCTATTCACATAAACTTTCGAAGAGAAACTATTCCAATCTTCTTCCACCTTCAGAATCCTAAAGTCAGAACTTAATATCTCTGAACATTAAAAGAATCAATTTTTAAATTTCATAATTTTAGCCAAACTGACAGTGGAGTAACTTCATATACACCAATACAGAAACTGCAACAGCACCCCAAATACAGCAAAAGGGGTAAATTATAGAATACACCAAAAACCCAAAAGGCCTTGGACAAGACAGTTGAATATAATCAATTAATAAAAAAGAAATATCAAACAAATTAGTTATAAGAAAATGCCCAAAAGGGGAAAACTTGAAAAACAAAAGAAATCAAGAAAAAGATTGAATTTTTATCACAAAAATCAAGAAAAGCAAACATATTTGTGATATATATATAAGTACCTTTAATAGGAGAAGGCCAAGATCTACCCTCAATACGTTTGATACCATGAACAAGCAAAGAAGCCCATGGTTGATGCATTGTGAGACATGGGTTCCTGTAATTTCCACTATTGCCTCTGTTATTACTCCCCATATGGGTTTTGATTATCCTATCAATCAATTGATCTGTGTGTGTGTAGCTTTTTCAAAGATTGCTTGTGGGAGTGGAGCTAATTTGGTGTACGCAGCTCAGAGAGAGAGAGTCCTATTATATTTAAGCTTATGCACGCTAACCCAAATTGAGTAAAATATCAATTTTAAATTGAGAATTGGATTTTAATAAAGTTGATTCACAAAAATTTACTATTGATACCAATTTTTGTAAATAATACCGAGTGGATTAATTTATTTTTTTTGTCGGAATACCGATTGAATTATTAGTTTTGGAGTTGAGTTTCGGGACGTGCTCATTTCAGGATTTGTGGGCCAAGTTTTTGGATGTTGGGTTTAATGTTTAATTATTATTTTTTTTGACAAATACAGAAAATTTCATTAAATTAAATATAATACAGCCGGGACAAACCCCCAACTGTCGATACAACCAGGTGATTAAACAAATAACATACTAAAATCAATTAGATGATTTATTTCCTGATCGTTTAACACATAGAATTTAAAAATTCTTTAAGCTAAAAACGAAATCAAAGACATCCCAAGCGATCCAAATTGCACCAGCATCTCTAAAGATAGCAACATCGCAATTGACCATATCACGTAAAAACTATGGTTAGCTCAATGTTCAGAAACAACAATCGCATAAAATGAGATTGGAGAAGCGGCACCCCGGCTATCTACATGTCTGACACCAGGTATAGACATGCCGAAAGCACCTCAGCTATCTACATGCCGGATACCAGTTATAGACATGCCGAAAGTGTAAACCCGCAAAAGATGAACAATCTTTGGTTGTGAAAGGTGAGCTCTTGCAATAATCATCACCGTCCCAGATTCGATACAGGTTTTGCAGATCACCAAAAATATCAGCAACTTCGTCCTCAACGGATAATTTAATTGATAAAGCAGTAGTCAGATGGTAAAAAAATCTAGCATGGAAAAGTGAAAAAAAAGGCAAACTCTACCGTAGAAAAGGATGGATCATCCAAGGAAAAAAATGTGATTAATATGTAGAGAAATTTGTGTAGGGATTTAAATAGCCAAATACGCAAGATACAATACTTCTAAACAATCAACCAAATAGCTTAACTCAATTCACCACAAATATTCACCAATGACAAATTATATAACGCAGAAGATTAACCAGCATAAATTAAACGACACAAAGATTTATACGTGGAAAACCCCTTCGATGTGAAGAGTAAAAAATCTCGGGACGTGTGAGGAGTCCACCCTTTATACTTCTCCTATTATGATAAAATTGAGGATTAAAGAAACTCAAATCAGTCTTTCAAAGGTTCACAACCCCCCAACAAACTCATACATAAGAAACTAACATTACAGAGACTAAAATGAGAAAGAAATCACCAAATAATTGAGAATCTGCCAGCAGCAATCAATTAGCCAAAACTCTCAATCAGAAGCTCAAATCAACGATCCAACCGTTCAGAATATAGCACTGTGAGTCCCCAACAAGCTGTCCAAATTTCAGCCAAATCAGACCATGTTTGCTCCTCGATCAGATCACTTGAAGCAGCTGAACTCAGTTTCGTTAAACCCTTTTTTTCTCTCTGCTCTAACCAAAAGGTCAGCACTAATGTGATATATGTATCACATATATTGGGCCAAAAAACTTATTGGACCAAACCTTAATTATTTTGGGTTGGACCCATAACAATCTCCCCCTCCAGCCCATTACGGGGAAGATAGAAAAAACAATTCGTTCATCACTTGAACCTCATTCTAGCAAGCTTAATACATAACTCAAGCTTGCTTGCTGGAACTGTCTTTGTTAGCATATCAGCACCATTCTTGTCAGTATGGACTTTCTTCAGCTTTAGCATCTTTTCTTCAATCACATTTCGTAACCAGTGATATCTAACATCTAAATGTTTGGTGCGAGCGTGATACATAGAATTCTTGCTTAAATCCATAGCATTTTGACTATCACAAAGCACCACATATTCAGTTTGCTTCAAGTCCAACTCATGGAGAAACCTTTTCAACCATAGCATCTCCTTACTTGCTTCCACAGCTGCTATATATTCTGCCTCAGTGGTCGATAAAGCTACAGATTTTTGCAGTTTGGATTGCCAAGAAATGGCTCCCCCTGAAAATGTAAACAAATAACCCGAGGTAGATTTTCTACCATCAAGATCACCAGCCATGTCTGCATCCGTATATCCCTCGAGTATTAATTTTTCACCTCCGTAACACAAACTTAGTTTGGAAGTACCACGCAGGTATCTGAAAATCCATTTTACAGCGTTCCAATGAACCTTACCCGGATTAGATAAGTATCGGCTAACCAACCCAACCGCTTGTGCTATATCTGGCCTTGTACACACCATATCATACATCAAGAAACCAACAACAGAAGAGTAAGGAATGAATGACATACTTGCTTTCTCCTTCTCTGTTTTAGGACAATCCCTCTTACTCAAATTCATGTGAGAAGCTAATGGTGTACTAACAGGCTTGGTATGATTCATATTGAACCTTTCAAGCACTCATTCAATATACTTTTCTTGAGATAACCAATTTTTTCTAGATTTCCTGTTACGAGCAATTTCCATGCCTAAAATTTACTTTGCAGGACCTAAATCTTTCATATCAAATGACTTGGACAGCTCTATCTTTAAGTTGTTAATCATCTTAGCATCTTGTCCAACTATTAGCATATCATTTACATATAGAAGAAGGATTATGAAATTACCTCCGGGGAATTTTCTGAAATACACACAAGGATCAGCAAGAGTTTTTCGATAACCATTTGATGTCATAAATGAATCAAATTTTCGGTACCATTGTCTTGGTACCTGCTTGAGCCCATAAAGACTCTTCTTCAACTTACAAACAAGATTTTCTTTCCCCTTTTCTTCAAGACCTTCAAATTGCTCCATGTAGATTTCTTCATGCAAATCACCATGTAAGAATGCAGTTTTTACATCAAGCTGCTCCAACTCAAGATTAAAACTTGCAGTTAAACTCAACACAGTTCTAATAGAAGTCATCTTGACAACCGGAGAGAAGATATCATCAAAATCAAGGCCCTTCTTCTGGTTGCATCCCTTCACCACAAGTATGGCTTTACGCTTCACTATCTTCTCACCATTTGTCTTGTTCTTGAAAACCCATCTATTTTTCAAGACTTTCTTGCCTTTGGGTAGCTTCACTAGTTCGTATGTTTCATTCTTTTTCAAAGAATCCATCTCATCCCTCATTGCATCGAGCCAAAGATCTTTATCTTTATGTGTCAATACTTCTTGATAATTGTTTGGGGGACCCTCCTCGGTAACTAAAATAAATTCTGAACTTGAATATTTTGTAGAAGGTCTTCGCTCTCTTGATGACCTTCATACTTGAGCTTCCTATGTTTGAGGAACGTGTTGCTTCACCCTGTTCATGAACTCGTTCATCTTCATTTTGAACATCATGTGTGGTATCATCAAAGTTAGTCGTAACATCATCATCATGAAATTCATCATCATGACATTCTGGTATATCATCATTAATATCAAATTGTGCCTCCTCGGTGTTACCATTCATAGCCTCAGAATCATCATTTGTTGGCTGCTCAACTGAAATAGAGGTAGGGGAAGGAAATGGATCATCAAGTTCAAAAGACAAATCTGAAGTAGAGTTGTACCTTGTTACTCAACAAGTCTGCACCCTTTTCGTGCTAAAAAAATATAACATTTCTGCTTCTGATTGTCTTCTTTTTCTCTGGATCATAAAGTCTAAAACTGTATTCTTCATCTCCATAGCCAACAAACGCACAAGGAGTAGTCTTTGAATCCAATTTTGATATTTGTTCATTCGGCACATGCATGTATGTCATACATCCAAAGACTTTCAAGTGTGAATAAGTAGGATCACCGCCTCTCCAGGCTCTTTCCGGAATATCAAAATCAAGAGGGACCGAAGGAGCCCGGTTGATCAAGTACACAACACAATTTGCAGCTTCACCCCAAAATGGCATTGGTAAAGTAGACATTTTAAGCATACATCTCACTTTCTCCACAATGGTTCGATTCATCCTTTCTGCGACGCCATTATGTTGTGGAGTATGGGGCACTGTTTTCTCATGTCTAATTCCATGTTGTGAGCAATAATTTTTGAATTCAGCGAAAGTATACTCCCCACAATTATCGGTTCGAAGACATTTAAGCTTTCTTTCTGTTTCCCTTTCTACCAAGGCGTGAAACTTTTGAAAAATCTCAAACACTTCACTTTTCCTCTTTAGCATATATACCCAAGTCTCCCGAGTAGCATCATCAATAAAAGTAACAAAATATTTGCTTGCACCCAAAGACTCCACCTCAATAGGACCGCAAACATCGGAATATACTAACTCCAACTTTTATTTTCTTCTCGTAGACTTTTTAGCAAAAGAAGCTCTATGTTGTTTTCCTGCCAAACAATGATCACAATGGTCAAGAGAAACATATTTATTAACAGGAATATATGATTTACCTGCTAAAATTTTTAATCCCTTGTCACTCATGTGTCCCAATCTTCGATGCCACAAGTTAGGAGAGTTATTTTCTTCAACTGCATTCAATTCACCCGAACATACTCCCAAGTATGTTTTATACAAGGAACAACACAGCTGACCACGAGCAACAGTCATCGAACCCTTAGACAATTTCCATTTACCATCACTAAAAGTATGCTTGTATCCTTCTTTATCAAGAACATTTGCAGATAATAAATTTAGATGCATAATAAATTTAGATGCAGATCAGGGATATGGTGTACATTCTTCAAAGTAAGCATGCACCCAACACTTGTCTTCTCACGAATATCACCTAGTCCAACTATATTTGACGAACTTTGATTTCCCATCTTGACACTGCCCAAATCACCAACTTGATAGTTTAGGAAATACTCTTTTTTAGGAACACAGTGAAATGAAGCACCTGTATCCACAAGCCATTATGAATTTGAACTATCAACATGAAAACACTCACTAGCTGCACAAATTAAAGTGACATCATTATAACTTTCGGTAACAGCTGAAACAGTATTTTTGTCGTCTTCACCCTTTTGTGCATCTTGATTCTTTCCACGATCTTTCTTCCAGCGGAACGGAAACAATACTTTTTGATATGGCCAGGCTCGTTGCAGTAGTAACACGTCCTAGTCTCTTTCCCATCCTTAGACTTGGACCTCGCCTTTGATTTGCCATGTGGTTTAGGACCTCTACTCTTGCTTCTAACTCTGTTCTAAACAACAAGAGCATGTGAATTGTCGACTCCCATCTCCTTTCTTATAGTCTCTTCGTTAAACATGCGATCTTTTATCATCTATAAAGAAAGCACACCATCGGGAGCAGAATTACTAACGGTCACAACCAAAGTTTCCCAACTATCTGGCAAACAACTCAACAAGAACAAAGCCTGCGGCTCATCATCAAGGACAATCTTCATAGTTGTCAGCTTGTTAATAATATCTTGAAAATCACTAAGATGTTCAGAAACTGATTTCCCACTTTTCAACTTTGAATTTACAAGTTTCTTAATCAACGGGACGTGTAAGGAGTCTACCCTTTATACTTCTCCTATTATGATATAATTGAGGGTTAAAGAAATCCAAATCAGTTTTATAAAGGTTCACAACCCACCAACAAACTCATACATAAAAGACTAACATTACAGAGACTAAAATGAGAAAGAAATCACCAAATAATTGAGAATCTGCCAGCAGCAATCAATTAGCCAAAACTCTCAATCAGAAGCTCAAATCAACGATCCAACCGTTCAGAATATAGCACTGTGAGTCCCCAACAAGTTGTCCAAATTTCAGGCAAATCAGACCACGCTTGCTCCTCGATCAGATCACTTGAAGCGGCTGAGCTCAGTTTTGTTAAACCCTTTTTTTTTGCTCTCTCTGCTCTAACCAAAAGGTCAGCACTAATGTAATATCTGTATCACATATATTGGGCCAAAAAACTTATTGGACCAAACCTTAATTATTTTGGGCTGGACCCATAACAATTTGACACGAGACATGGTTTCTCTCTCCTCTTACCAGAGTTGAATTTCGCTCTACATAGGGGTGTACACGGTTTGGCCAACCCGACCAATCCAAACCGAACCGACCCTATTTCGGCCGAACCAAACCGATTTTTTTCAACCCGATATATAGTTGGGTTGAAAAAATGTCAACCCGATTTAATTGGGTTGGATATGGTTTTCGATAATTTTAAACCAATCCAACCCAACCCGATTAAAATATATATGTACATGCTAATAAGTTAATCCAAAATTATGTTTAGGCCATTTACATAGATCCATATATCTCTAACTCTAAATGTAACTTATAACCTCCGGTTTGGATTGGTCGGGTTGGCCAAACCGTGTACACCCCTAGTTCATAGTTCATTTCGTAACAACAATAGATGTTTGATTAGTGTTATATTTTTTGCATTTATGATTCATTCCAATATTTAAAGCGTAAGCAATATTATTAGTACTTTTGATGTCGAAAATTAGATGCTTAAGACTATTCAATATGGAGGATTGTAATATTGTTTTGAACTATTTTCAAGTGTTTTAAACTTTGAAACCTTATGTTTTATTATAATTTTTTATATTAATTTTGTATATTTAATAAACCGATCAAACCGATCCAAATCGAACCAAACCGAAGTATACAAATTGGTTTGGGTTACAAATTTAAACGGTTTGGGTTGGTTTGAAATTTTGAAAACCCGAACTAATTGGGTTGGGCTGCTAAATTCTCCCAACCCGTCCAACCCGATCCGTGTACACCCCTAGCTCTACACTTGCATTAGGAGAATTCACTTATCTAACAAATATTGAGCTACTTAATGCAGCTGACTTATCTATGGCAAGTTCATATCTTGTGAGGGAAAGCATTCATATATCCCCACAAGTTGGATACCAGAATTTTCCGTCCAAAGTTGGACGCTCAGATCGTGTTGAAGAAGCCACTTTTATTTGTAAAGAGCACACTACGTTTGGTCCTGCTGAAACTATGAACGCAATTGAAGAGGTCTACAAAATTGCAAGGGACTCTTATTGCTCTCTGCAGTACTGTCCCTGGTTACTGGTTTACTACTGTGGCATTCATTGATAAAATACGAAGATTTACGATTCAATTAATGGGCTTCTTTTTCAAGACAGTCATTCATGTTTGCTTTAGCTATTCCATACTATCACTGGACGAATAGGAAAAATTGAATTTGTTTTGTGGTTATGTACTCACTAACCTTTTTCTTCTCAAGTTTTGGTCCAAATGCAACTACATTTGTTGTTCCAGCTGAAATATTCCCTGCAAGGCTACGTTTACCATTGCGCTGGGGCAATGGTTGGCGCATTCGGGTTTCTGTATGCAGCTCAGAACCAGGACAAAACCACAACAGACAAAGGATATCCCACCAGGTATTAGAGACTTTAATTTGGAGTTAAGAACTCACAATTCTAGTTCTTGGCGTTGTCAACTTTCTAGGCATGACGTTTAAGTGCCCGAAGATATTGGAAAATCACTGGAGGAAATGTCTCTAGAAAATGTCGAAGAAAGAGGAGATGGAGTCAAGGCCATAAGATAGTAGGGCAGTCCTCGTTTAATTATGATGTTAGGTATGCAGCTAAAGGATATGGACCTTTTTTCTCCAAATCATAAGCAAGATGAACTATAAACGTCCTTTTTTTTATGATAATCTATTGTTGTCTTCTGGTGTCACTACACTAGTGCAAGTTACTTCTCAAATTTCTGATAAGAGTTGTATGGATAATGCATGTCGAGAATTATAATTCAGAATGATGTCTGTCTGAGTTTAACAAGCAACAATACAAAACCTGTCGGGGCTTTTACAATTTCTTGTAGAGATTTCTGGACAACTCAAACTGTATAGATGGTATTTTCTATCAAGTAAAACATCAAACATCCGTGCAGAAAAATTCATGTACTTAATTGGAATGACTATACTGTAGGTTTTGATCAACAATGTACGCTACCAGGATACTCTTTGCTCAGACTCACAAGTCACAAGCTTTTGTATATTACTACCTTACCTATGGGCTATGAAGCTTTGTTACTTTGCCAGTGCTGTATAAAGAACAAGTAATAAGTAGTCACAGCTAGCACATTTCTGATAAATCATACACTTCATTTCACCTTGCCCTGCATTGCATTTGTATTGAAGAAAGAATATTCTCCTCAAAGCATATACCAAAACATAGTACAATCCCACTATCATTCCTTACTCCACACATAAACAAGCATAATCGTTTAACTTCTTGAAACCCCGGATATGCTCAGACATACTTTTTCGTATAGTAAAGAAAAGAACTATATTGTGGGAGCTAATGATGCTTAATTTGAAAAAAAAGATGAGCATTCCAAGTCCAAACCACATATATGTATTTACAAAGATAAGATTCTCTGAAAAGAGAATTACACTCTTTAGCACCTAATTAGTAGGAAGTTTAGTGGATCATTTTACAAACAAGCATTCCTCTACAAGCCTATACATACTATTAGATCGATCGATAGATACAAAATTTTCACATCGGAATATTCATCTCTCAGTTGCCTTGCATCCACGGGTGTCCTGCATAATCACATTGAAAGTACACACATTAGAGACTGTACAATTAAATATGTTCATCGGAAAAAAAATGGACTACAACTTCAAGAAACAGAATAACAATAACACGAACAACATACTTGTCTCCAGTGAAATCTCTATGAATAAATTGTTTCGTTTCAAGCCTGGAGAATCGTACTTATGAATTCATCAAGATTATATCAATTACGTCAAAATTGAGATAAAATACTGATCCATAACTTCAATGTACTCACCAAGAACTTGCTCAGCAGAGAATCTTCGAGAAGCATCTTTACACAGCATTCTCCGCAACAGATCCTTAACAGCCGGTGACACCGAGTGAAAATACCTAGCTGGAAACCGCAAATTCGCCCTAAGAACTGCGTCAAAAATCTCCGTAGCTGAATTACCGTAAAACGGAGCAACACCAGTTAGCATTACATACAAAATCACACCAGCACTCCACACATCAACCTTCTCATTATAATTCCTCCCAGCCAAAACCTCTGGCGCCACGTAATACGGAGTTCCTACAATTCCACTCAGCAACTCGTTTTCCCTAACACACTCAGCTGATCCGAAATCTGCGAGTTTCAACCGATTCCACTCATCAAACAACACGTTGTCCGGCTTCAAATCGCGGTGAACAACTCCCATACGGTGACAGTGCGCAATCGCCTCCATTAACGGCACCTAATTCATGAATTTAAAATGAAATTGGTTCAATTAAACCAAAATAAACAACTAGTAAAAGTATTATAAGCGCATTCACCTCTCTCTCTCTCTCCCTCACCCTCCCAACACACACACACATGCACAAACACTATGAATAACCACAAATCTAACAGAATCGAACTGCAATATATTTTTTTTTTTAAATTGTTCAAAAGTTTTAAAAAATAATAATTTAAAAAATTTACAGTTACGAATATTCATATTAATGATAATAAAAGTGCATTTATTTCAGAAAAAATCAACGAAGATCGTAGAAAGTAGCATACCATAACAGACCTAGCTTCGGAATCATCAAAAACTCGTTCACTGACTCGGCAATAAAGATCGGGCGAGTTACACAGCTCCATCACTAAATGCAACCAGTCCTCATCTTCATACACATCATAAACCTGAATCACATTCGGATTTGGCGCTAAAACCTGCATAATCTTAGCTTCACTATACAAACATTGGCGATCAATCGAGTCATCGGAGAGAAGTCGTTTATCGACGGATTTCACGGCGAAAGAGTCACCGGAGCCGGCAGAAAAGCACCGGTAAACAACTCCGAACCGTCCCCGTCCGATCTCTTCACAAACGGTGTAGTCTCGGTTCAACGCGTCACTCATAGTCTGTGTGTATTGTTGTGTGTATACAATTCTGTTTTGGGGTGTGTGTAGTTGTTTATATAGAAGGAGGTTGGGGAATGTCTGTTGGTATATTCGGATTGGAATTTGGCCGTTGATTTGTTTTGATCGGACGGTTAAGATTTGGGTTTGGGTGAAGATTGAGTTAATTACGAAGTATGCCAATAGGGAGGCTCCGTACGACTGGTTATGACGGGTTTGACATGTGGGCCCGGAGTTTGGTTATCCTGATAAAGTATGAGGTTTATTTACGGAACTGCCACTGTAAATGTAAATATACAAGTGAGTGGTGTTTACTTTTACTTGGGGTTATTTATATTATGAACCCGTGATTATTGTCTCCTTTTGCAAGTATGTGACCTGTCGTTTGTAGACGTGGCAATTGTGCAGTACACTATTTTCGACTTTGGAATTGTTTGTATATAAAAATTCAAATTACTAGTCCTATGTGGAATGGAATAATAAGGACAAAATAAACTTTAATTGGAGTGAAAGGAGAATGCGAAAGTGGAGTACGAAAAGAATAATAATAAGTTAAAGGGCAACTTTCATGATATATGTAGTAGGTATAATTTATAAACTATAAAGTGAGCTGCGTATCGCATTAGATATCACATATATTACCATATTAATATTATCTTATTATCACATTTATTTATAGGGAAGAAATGGGTACCGCACCACACCACACCACACCACTGCCTTAATTTAACGGAATGGTGAGATGAACGAGGTCCCCGTAATAAATAAGCGCCTTTTGAATGCGGTGAAAGGTGGAACCTCGAATATGTTTTGTCCGGTAATTTCCAGACAATAGTAATTGTTTAGGTTGAGCTTGGACAAATTTAAGGTTACAATCACACCGTAAGTAGTGTTAGCTGTTTGGTTTAGACACAGTGACAAAGTTAGTTACACATAAATAAGAGGGGATCATTCATTAACTATTGCCTATTGCGCATTATACATTACCAAATGTAGTTGGGTGCAAGATTTATTAATATAATAGTGGTAAATAGTAATCACTTAACTTGTATTCATCTATTTTCTTTTTGCAACATAGACATATAAGTATCATGTGGGTTTCTAGTTTTAACCTCACTTAAATCGGAAAGAATGCTGTTAATACCATACTGGATGTTGCGTAATCAGTAATAATTTCAATATAGGAATCAAAATCAGAGATTATAAATCTCATCATGTACTTGATATTTGTTTACTGCAGGAACATCATGATTTTTTTAACTATTGTTTACCCTCTACATCCTACTTATTTGCTCTATACATCAAAATCCATGTTTTTATCAATTTACTTTATTTATATTTCAGTTTTCATATTCAGACTTAAATACTCTTAGATTTTTATAAATAAATAATAACCGATAAAAAGTAACCAGAAAATAAAATATAATTTTATTATCAGATGTCATACATTAAAATACTATGTAAGCCTTCTTTATATAGGCTACACATTTAACAAAAACACCTAACAAATAGTTAATCCTATCCCACTAACATCTCCCACTAACATCTAATCTAGAATTTCAAATAATACATCTATCTATCTATTATAATAATAGCCCCATAAGGTATTGGTGAGACATTTTATTCAATTTAAATGGTGAGACATTTTATTTAGCTTGAAATGTCTAAATTGCCCTTATAGTTACCATTTATAAAAAAAATGCTTTTGGTGGGAATTGAACTCTGGTTTTGCAAATACTCTATACAATAACATACCACTAAGGTACTAAATCATATGAGTTTTTAATTATATACATATTAGATATACCTGTGTGTCTTGAAGAAGTTAATATTTAGCATTATATCTACTGTGACTAACGAATAATTTTTAATTATCTAAGTTTTTTTATATTTGCTATGCTTAGCCCAACATACGCATTGGTAAGACATTTTAATCAATTTAAATGGTGAGATATTTTATTTAACTTAAAATGTCTAAATTGCCCTTATAGTTACCATTTATTAAAAAAATGTTTTTGGTGGGAATCGAACCCTGGTCTTGCAAATATTCTATACAACAGCATACCACTAATGTACTAAATTATATGAGTTGTTAATCATATACATATTAGATATGCTTGTGTGTATTGAAGAAATTAATATTTAGTATTATATCTACTGTGAATAACGAATAATTTTTAATTATCTATCTTTTTTTACATTTGCTATGCTTTTAGTGGGAATCGAACCCAGTCTTAAAAATAATCTACACAACATAATACCACTAAGTCACGCAACCATATATGTTGTTAATCATACACATATTAGATATGATTGTGTGTCTTGAAGAAGCTAATATTTGGAATTATATATATTGTGACTAACGAATATTTTCAGGGCTTAATGCTCCTAAATGCATGGGTATTTTTATGATTTCAGAAATTGATTAAAAAATTAGACTATTAAAAATACACTACGTGCTCATATAACTCTCTTAAGTACGTACTTTGGGATATTTTTCTCCAAATTTTAATCATATATTTCTTTTTATATTTGCTACTTTAGTCATTTAATCAAATTGACTGTAAAGTTATAAAAAGTCAACAATAATAAGATAAACCGAGTACTATTCTGTGTACTTACGGTTAAAACTATTTCAAATTTTTATTTGGACTAATATATTTGAGCTTATTCTGAACTCAGCATCAAAATGTCACTTAATTTCTAAAAAATACTCAAAATTTGACCTTTTTTACAAATGATGTCAGAGCTTTATCAAGCTAAAATGTATTTTTTTTTACTTTTGAATTTAGTCAACGGGTTAGAAAATGATTGAGAATAAGTTGTTTCCACATATATTTTTCGTACACTTTATTTTAAATTATTAGGGGCTATATACTTTATTTCTAACAAAATCGGCACAAACTAAATTTTTTAAAATTATACGCTATGTATTTTAAAACATTATTAGATAATGACCCGTGATAGCCCAACATGGGGCTATTTGTTCAAGAGACATTTTATTCCATATAAATATTAAGACAATTTATTCAGTTTAAAATGTCTAAATTTTCATTAGACTTACAATTTTTTTTTAAAAAAAAATTATTTAAATGGATTCGAATTTGAGTCTATACACTAGATTGCACATCTCCTACCACTAGACCAAACACCCACATGTGTTTTTAATCATGCAAATTATATGTGTGTATAAGTGTGATAGGGATAAATAAATTATGATAGTATAATTAAATACTACAAGGTATGGGCTGCTAGGCCCAATAAAAAGATATATGATACTCAGACCGGAAAGGTTAAGCCTGATGGACCAGATCAGGCCTGATGGAATAAAAAAGGCCCAAAAGCCCTGATTATTAATTAATTTCGTAATTAATTAATAAGGGAAAAATCAACTATTGAGAAGAGTCCCGATAAGGATATAAATCCTTATAGATTAGCCTCAAGGGGACCTAAAAGGATAAGGAATCAGTTTCCTACTATCTAGGACTCCAAAGTCCATTCTAATTATGAGACTTGCCCACCAAGTCCAAGTCCAACTCAAGGACTCCCAACATCTATATAAGGGGTCTCACCCCACAGATCAGAACTACGTTTTTTGACTTGATCCTTGGCAATCAGCAAGGTACGTATGCATCTTGTTAAGACAGATTGAGTCACGAAACACAAGAGCAGTCAAATCGAGCCTTGAAGCTCTCGTTCCTTATCATTAAACACAGCAATTATATATATTAGTTTTAATCCATAACATTTGGCGCCGTCTGTGGGAAGACACAACAACAACCATGACGAGAACACGGAGAACAATTAGAGCTCTAGAGGAAGGAACACCATCAGAGACAACCCAGGTGATTTCGTCAACCGTGGAGGTTCCTCCCCATTCAACTTATGCATCTACTCAGGGGGAAGCCCAGATAGGGGCAACTCAACCTCAGCTACAAGGGACAACTCCCCCGACTATTCAAGGTACGAATCCTCAAGTTCAACAAGTACATATACCTGTGAATTCTCGACCCGTCGGGTATGAATATTCAACTACTGTTACTACTAACCCCCCTTATGGGATGCCCCTTCACCCTGAGGTTGGAGGAAGCGGATATGCTGGGCGAAGCGAAGCACGAGGGCAGTCGCCCCCCTATATACGAGGTTTGGGTCCTATCCCTGAGGATCGGGAATTTTCTGGTCCTTACACTGAGAGAGACTCCGAATCTTCGGATGATGAAGTGGCCCCGAGAAGGAGGCGTCCTGGAAAAGAGCCAATAGCCAATGGAAGGCAACGCCCCCAAAGCACCCGAGGGGCGAATCCCCAAGAAGTGCAGGAAAGGATCAGGGCTCATGAGGCTGAAATCCAAAGGCTGAGGCGTGATTTGGAGGCTCATCAGGCCACCAGACCCCAGATACCTCCTAGGGGGAGAAATCCTCCTCCTGTCATAGACCTGGATGGTCCGGTAAGAAGAAGGGCTGCTGTCCCAAGAACTAATCCAAGCAATCTCCTTCCCCTTGGAGATCCTGATGATCCAACTCCACCCTTCACAGAAGAGATAATGAATGCCCATATCTCAAGGAAATTCAAGATGCCCACTATCAAAGCCTATGATGGCAGGGGAGACCCCGCTAATCATGTTAGGACATTCTCTAATGCACTGCTGCTGCAACCCGTGAATGATGCTATAAAGTGTCGGGCCTTCCCTCAAACCCTGTCGGGTATGGCTCAAAGATGGTACAGTCGCCTGCCCCCAAATTCTATTGGATCGTTCAGAGAATTAAGTCAGGCTTTTATTAAGCAATTCATCAGTGAAAGAGTCCATGAGAAAAGTTCAGCATCTCTTATGAGTCTTGTGCAGGGAGCTAAGGAATCCTTGAGAGATTACCTGAATCGTTTTACAAAGGAGGCTTTAAAAGTCCCAGACCTTGATGATAAGGTAGCCATGATAGCACTGCAACAAGGAACTAGGGATGAGTTTTTCAAGATGTCCTTGGCCAAACGTCCCCCTAAAAACATGTTGCAACTCCAAGAGAGGGCAGGGAAGTATATCAAGGTTGAAGAAAGCATGAGGAAGACCGTAGTAAGTAATGAGCCCACTGGAGGCAAGAAACAAAAAACTGATCTGGAGTATATCGCTAAGGACAAATATCCTAGAACCGAACAAAACCCTGATTCAACCCCCAAGAAGGGAGGACCTGGGCAAAAGTTCACTGAATACGCTAAGCTGAGTGCTCATAGAAGTCAGATTTTGATGGAGATTGAGAAAGATAGAGATATTCGCTGGCCTAAGCCCTTGAAGGCTGATCCCGCCAAGCTAGATAAGAGCAAGTATTGCAGGTTTCACAAGGATGTTGGTCATGACACCGATGAGTGTAGGCAGTTGAAAGATGAAATTGAGTTTTTGATTCGAAAAGGAAGGTTGAACAAGTATACTGGAGATGGAGGGGACAGAAACAATAATGGAAGGAAGAACTTTGAAGATCGTAGGAGGGACCAAGACGATCAGGGGCGGAATCCCCAACCTAGAGGGCCGGTTATAAATGCAATTTTTGGAGGGCCACGACGCCCTCGAGGACCTGTGATAAACACGATCTTTGGAGGTCCAACTGCTGCAGGATTGTCCAAAAATTCCAGAAAGGCATACACCAGGGAGGTTATGCATATTATTGGCGAAGCCCCGAAGAGGGCCAGGACAGAAGTAACATTGGCTTTTGATGATTCCGACCTAGAGGGTGTGAAGTTTCCCCATGACGACCCGCTGGTCATAACACCGATAATAGGAAATAGCCCGGTTAAGAGGGTCCTTGTGGATAATGGTGCTTCTGTGGATATCTTGCTCCACGACACCTTTTTAAGGATGGGGTATAACGACTCCCAGTTGACACCAACCGACATGCCGATATATGGATTTGCTGGAGTAGAATGTCTTGTAGAAGGGATAATCAAATTGCCGACCACCATAGGTACGGAGCCAAGGCAAGCAACGCAGATGCTGGATTTCGTGGTGGTAAAGGCTAGTTCAACTTATAATGTTATCATGGGGAGAACAGAGATACATGCCTTCAAGGCAGTCCCCTCTTCCTACCATTCAGTCATGAAGTTTCCCACCCGAAACGGGATTGGAGAAGAGAGAGGAGATCAAAAAATGGCTAGAAGCTGTTATGTGGCCTCTTTGAGGGCAGATGGAGTCGGGGGGCAGGTTCTTCCTATTGAAGATATGGATGTCAGAGAAAATGACGAGAAGAGAGGAAAGCCAGCAGAAGATTTGGTTTCGATTCCTTTAGACCCCAAGAATCCTGAGAGGATGACTTTCATTGGAGCCACATTAGAGGAGCCCCTTAGAGGGAAGTTGATGAAATTTTTGCAAGAAAACAGTGATGTGTTCGCATGGTCAGCAGCTGATATGCCAGGCATAGACCCGGAACTAATTACTCACAAGTTAAACGTGGATCCAAGCCGGAAAACCGTGAAACAAAAGAAAAGAAATTTTGCCCCGGAAAGACAAGAAGCTATAAGACAGGAGGTAGAAAAGCTCTTAGAGGCTGGTTTTATTGAGGAGATTCAATTTCCGGAATGGTTAGCAAACCCGGTAATGGTGAAGAAGGCCAATGGAAAGTGGAGGATGTGTGTAGACTTTACTGACCTGAATGATGCATGCCCTAAAGACTGTTTTCCGTTGCCGAGGATTGATACTTTGATTGATGCCACTGCTGGACATGAGATGCTGAGTTTCATGGATGGATTTAGCGGATACAACCAGATCAAAATGCATAAGGATGACATTCCAAAGGTATCATTCATCACTGACTTTGGTGTTTATTGTTAACTTGTTATGGCGTTTGGTCTCAAGAATGCAGGAGCCACCTATCAAAGGTTGGTAAATAAAATTTTTAAGGATCTTATTGGTAAGACTATGGAAGTCTATGTTGATGACATGTTAGTCAAGTGTCTAGTAAAGACTGATCACATAACCCATTTGAGGGAAGCTTTTGAGGTCCTGAGGTACCACAAGATGATGTTGAATCCTACGAAGTGTGCTTTCGGAGTAGGATCTGGAAAATTCTTGGGATTGATGGTCTCAAAAAGGGGAATTGAGGCTAACCCCGATAAAATCAAGGCGATCCTGGACATGGAACCACCAAAAATTATCAAGGATGTTCAGAAGCTCACAGGAAGGGTTGCTGCGCTAGGACGATTCATCTCCAAGTCAGGAGACAAGTGCTTGTCATTCTTCAAGTCACTAAAGAACATCAAAGGCTTTGTATGGAGTGAGGAAAATCAGAAGGCATTTGAAGAGTTAAAGAAGTATATGGGCCAGGCCCCGTTGTTGGCCAAGCCAGTTCTGAATGAAGTTTTATTCTTGTACTTGGCTGTTTCAGAGAGCGCCTTGAGCGCGGTGTTGGTTAAGGAGGAACTGAAAGTCCAGAAACCCGTATACTATGTCAGCCAAATTTTGCATGGTGCTGAATTGAATTATTCAACTATTGAGAAGTTTGCTCTAGCCTTGGTAATGGCTTCGAGAAAACTGCGTCCATACTTTCAGGCTCATCAGATTGAAGTGCTGACAAATCAGCCACTGAGAAATATCATTCACAGTCCCAAGGCAAGTGGGAGATTGATTAAGTGGGCAATAGAGCTGGGAGAGTTCGATCTCAAGTATAAGCCACGTACGGCAATAAAAGCCCAGGCACTAGCTGACTTCGTGGTGGAATGTACTATACCCAACCAAGAAGTCGGGGGGCAGGAAGATGCCATACCTCAAGACAAGGAAGTCGATAATGGGGGTAAAGAGAAGGATGAGAAAGAATATTGGGTTCTCTATTTTGATGGAGCATCAAAAACAAACTCCAATGGAGCAGGGTTGGTTTTGCAAAGCCCTGATGGGTTCTTGATTGAGTATGCTATGAAGCTAGACTTTCCAACCACAAATAATGAGGCAGAATATGAAGCCCTGATAGCTGGCCTTGGTCTAGCTGGGACACTTAGAGTCAAAAACTTAAAGGTCCGTGGAGACTCAAAGCTGATCATATCCCAGGTAAAGGGAGAATTTGAGGCAAGGGATGATACGATGGCTAAGTATGTACGCCTAGTAAGGGCTGTGATGACCCAATTTAATGAATTCCATGTTGAACACATTCCAAGGGAAGAAAATGTTAAGGCAGATGCGTTATCAAAGTTTGCTTCGTCTGAGATTGAAGAAAGTTCAGGAAGTGTGTACTTCCGTGTTTTGAAGACACGAAGCATAGATGTTAAGCTAGTGGCTCCCATAGGCTTGGGGACATCATGGATTGATCCCATCAAGGCTCACATTCAGACCGGTTGGTTGCCAAGCGATGCAACTGAAGCACGGAAGTTAACTATTCGAGCACTAAGGTACTCTTTGATAGATGGGATTCTGTATAAAAGATCTTTCGTGGTTCCTTACTTGAGGTATCTCAGGCCCGATGAGGCACGCTTGGCTCTTGAAGAAGTGCATGAAGGTATTTATGGATAACACTTGGGGGGCAGGGCCTTGGCTCATAAGATAACCCGTTTAGGCTTCTATTGGCCAGAAATGATGGCTGATGCCAAAGAATATGTGAAGAAGTGTGATCGCTGTCAGAAGCATGCACCAGTTGTTAGACAACCCCCCGAGATGTTGACCTCTATCAACTCGCCTATTCCCTTTGCTATGTGGGGGATGGACATTCTAGGGCCTTTCCCTATGGCCACGACACAAAGGAAGTTTCTAATTGTAGCCATTGATTATTTCACCAAGTGGATTGAAGCCAAACCCTTGGCCAAAATCACAACTAAGCAGGTTGCACAATTCCTGTGGGAAAACATTATGTGCCGATATGGAATTCCCCGTATCCTCGTCACTGACAATGGAACACAATTCAACAACGAGGAATTCAAGAAGTATTGTGAAGAAAATGAAATTGAGTTACGGTTCACCTCTGTGGCTCACCCACAAGCTAATGGGCAAGCAGAAGTAGCAAATCAAATAATCCTGGATGGATTAAAGAAAAGGATCGAGAAGTCAAGAAATAATTGGGTGGATGAGATACTTCCCATATTATGGGCCTATAGGACTACCTGTAGAGTCACGACAGGAGCAACTCCATTCATGTTGGCATATGGGGCAGAAGCAGTAGTTCCAGTAGAGATATCACATTCCTCTCCAAGGATTCAGGCTTTCAATGCAGAAGAAAATGAGGAAGGGCAGAGGTTAGCCCTGGATCTGATCGATGAAGTGCGAGATACGACACATGCAAAGATAGTAGAATATCACAAAAAGGCTTCATTCTACTACAACCTAAGGGTTAAAGAAAGGTTTTTTAAACAAGGCGATCTAGTCTTGAGGAAGATAGAAACATCTGGTATAGTACAAAAAGGGAAGCTTGCCCCGAATTGGGAAGGGCCGTACAGAGTCAAGAGTGTTCAAGGTAGAGGAACCTACAAGCTAGAGACTATGGATGGTTTTGAAGTCCCGAGAACTTGGCATGCACAAAACCTGAAGGTTTATTATGTGTAGGGCAGCCGGATACGATTCTCACTCGTCAGGATGGCGAGTAGGTTGAAAAGCACCTTGAAGCTTTGCTTGCTTAGGATTTATATGTTTTAGTTTTATTACTTGTGTAAGGGACGAATCCCAGACAGTTTTATGAAATTTATGAGTTCTTCAAAGTATGTTTGTGGCCTAACAAATAAAAACCAAATGCATGGATGCAAGCATGAAAGGTGATAAATAAAATAGATCTGATAGATATTACAAAAGTTTGATAAATAAAGTCTCGAAAATAGGATAAAACAAGCCACGCAGGGCTGAAAAAGCTCTAAGGAGCTGAAGTACCCTCGGCATCCATATCATCGTCCTCTCCGCTCTCGCTGGATATCTCTGTCGTCTCGGAGGAGGAGGAGGAGCTATCGTCATCAGCAGGTCTGGAAGAAGACTCGGGAGGAGGAAGGAGTGGATCCTGAGGAACATGACCCGGGACAACTACTCGGGTACGAAACCTCTGCAGCAAAGCCTCGTCATCAGGGCAGACATAGTCCGCCGGGTTAATATCAGGACAAGCCTCGTTCACGGTCCCAAGGGTCGTGTCCCAACCAGTCCTAAAAAACCCGGGAAAGACTGAATCATCCCTAATCCTCATGGATTGGGCAAACTCCTCTGAGTCCAGAT
Organism: Apium graveolens; assembly: GCF_009905375.1. NCBI lineage: Eukaryota > Viridiplantae > Streptophyta > Magnoliopsida > Apiales > Apiaceae > Apium > Apium graveolens. The sequence goes on along the minus strand of NC_133655.1, from coordinate 220,061,976 downwards.
AGTTGTCTATAGCTTTATCCTTCTCCGCCCGAAGTACCACCAGCCCGGCGTTGGACTCTCCGAGTTCTTCCTCCTTGCGCTTGAGCTTCTTCTCTAGGGTAGCATATTTCTTCTGTTGCCTCCTGAGGGCATTATCGGCCTTATCAGAAGCCCGCTTCCATGACTCGGCTTGCCTCACAGCGCCTTGAAAATAGGCGTTAGACTGAAACAAAACAATCAACAAAGTATAAGGCGAGAAAACGCTACAAGAATGAAAGATAAGTTCAAAAGAGAGAAGGCATATCGAAGCCAGAGATTGGGCTCCCATGAGCTTAATCCTCTCAAGGTCAGGGGTGGCCACCACGTCAGTAAAGTCCTTTGGAGTCACGCTATAGTAGGACCAATCCCAAGCATGTTTCGTCGAACCAACCACGGTGTCCCCTCGGCGGAATCCCCAGAGAGGCTGGAAGGCACCTGTGGCAGCAGCAGTAGGGGCAGCAGCAGTGATAGGAGCACTATGGCCCCCAATTCCTTCAGTTGAAGCCTCCCCTATAGGCTCTTTATGATTTCTCAAAAAGCTAGGCTCCGTGGCCTTTCCCCGGGTGTCTAGGCCTGCGAGCCGAGCTTTCTTCATCCTAGCTGTCTCCTCAACCAGAGGAACATTGTCCTCGTTAATCTCCTTAGCAGCTGAAACAAAGCAAAGGACAAAATAAGTGATGTTAATAATGCATGAAATGAAATAAAGTTGAGAAGGGAAGAAAAATACCCTGTTGAGAAACAGAGGATAGTCCCACATGAATAAGGGAAAATTCCTCTAAGAGAGTCCAGCTGGTGGTAGTGCCATCATCCTGAGTGAGCTCATTATAAATAATAGTTTCTTCAGGAGTTAAGTGAATGGATTTGAGGCTACCATCACTGACCTTCCCGAAGGAAGATCGAAAAAGTGTGCCCCAGTCACCATTCTCCCAACGTAACCCAATGAAACTATTCCTCCAATTTTGATTATTATCAGGAATAGAGGCGCTGTTAAAGATATGTTTGCTTTTGGGCCTTTGCTTGACATAGATTCAGCCACAGATACTGGAAGAACTATTATAGCACTGAAAGACCTTCCTAAAAACAGCTACAGAAAGAGGAAAGCCCTCCCTAAGGCAGCAGACCATAAAACATAGAATGTTCCTCCAGGCGTTTGGAGGAAGCTGACACGGGTTGATTTGTAAATCAGCCAAAAGATGTGGAATAAAAGGATGGAAAGGAAACCTAAGCCCAGCATTAAGGGCATCTGTGTAAATGAAGAGAGTGTCGGGTCTCCAGTGGCAAGTACGGTCACCACCAGAGACTGGAACTAATCTAAGAGGAGGAAGGACGTTATAACGAGCATTTAGTTTATTGAAATCTATGTTGTGCCAAGTATTACAATGATTAAAAGAGTCGAGATGTTCAGTGGAGGGATATTCATCCCCCCTAGTGTTAATCATATCAATTAAAGACATATACGAAGAACGGATCTCGATATCCTTACCTCGTTTTGAAGCCGAGGCTATCTTGGCCGCCCTCTCGGAACTCTTGTCAGCCATTTAGTAAAGCTGAAAAAGGCTTGGAAAGCTAAAGAAGGGGATTTGAGAGAGGAGAAGGTTAGAAGGTTTGAGATGAAAGGAAGAGTGAAGAGTGAAGAGTGTGAAGTGAATGCACACTCCCCCCACCTATATATAGGCACCTGAAAGCTAAATTGGGCCTCAAAAAGCCTATATGGGCCCACAAATGGAAGAATCTGGAATGTTCCAGATTATTTTAGAAAAATCTTAGAAAATTATGGAAAATCTGGAATGATATAGAAATTCCAGAATATTCTGGAAGTCAGGCTTAAGAGTTCAAGCCCAACCCAAGTTTGAATGGGCTTTGGATATTAAAACGTGATAAAAAATATATATAGAGAAGGCCCAGTCCAAGAAAGCCCAGAAAGAGGGCCCAATCAGTTGACAAACAAAGCCCAGATTTAAGAAATGGGCCCAGGATGAAGACCCATTAAGAGGGTGGCCCAAGAAATCCAGGCCCAAATCAAGGACCCAAAAGAGTCCAGCCCAGACGTATGACCCAACTTCAAGGTAAAAGGATATAAAAATAATTATTCCTGACCCATTCGACCAGAAAATGTGAGGAAATCTTGATCGAATAACTTGAGGTCGAAACCCTGTCGATCAAGGCTAAAAAATGGCCTTAATTCAACCAGAATGAAGGTCCATTCGACCAAGAATCACGAAGGAATCCTGATTGAAGCTCCTGAGGTCAAAGTTCTGTCGATCAAGGCTGAAAACTAAGCATAAATCGACCAGAATTTAAACTCATTCGACTAGAAATCAAATGAAAATCCTGGTCGAAACAATCCTGCTCGAAATTGCTTCGACTAAGGCAAGAAAGATGGTTAATTCGGTCAGAAACACAAAAATCCTGACCGAAAGGGACGAAAATCCTAGTCGAAAAATTCTTAGTCGACAAAAAAAAAGAGGAAAAAAGGGAGTGAAAATCCTGGCCGAAAATCGACCAGGATTCCTGATCGAAAGCATCCTGCCCGAAATCCTGTCGACCAGGGCAACTTGAAGGTTAATTCGACCAGGATCCTGGTCGAATGGATTCCTGGTCGAAATCTGTAAAAAAAAAAAGAAGAAGAAAGAAAAGGAAGAAAAAAGAAGAAAACGGGAAGGAAAAATTCCTGGAAAATTACAGAGAAATAAGGAAATTCCTTAAATAATTTCTGGAAAATACTAATGTTTTCAGGAATAAGGAATAAATCCAGGAAAAGTAAGGATAATTCCCAGAAATTAGGGAAAAATCCAGAAAAATAAGGATAAATCCCAGAAATTAGGGAAAAATCCAGAAAAATAAGGATAAATCCCAGAAAATTAGGGAAAAATCCAGAAATTAGGGATAAATCCCAGAAAATTAGGGAAAAATCCAGAAATTAGGGGAAAATCCCAGAAAGTTAGGGAAAAATCCAGAAATTAAGGATAAACCCCAGAAAATTAGGGAAAAATTCAGAAATTAGGGAAAAATCCCAGAAAGTTAGGGGAAAATCCAGAAATTAAGGATAAACCCCAGAAAATTAGGGAAAATCCCAGAAAATTAGGGAAAAATCCATAAAAATAAGGATAAATCCCAGAAATTAGGGAAAAATCCGGAAAAATAAGGATAAATCCCAGAAAATTAGGGAAAAATCCAGAAATTAGGGAAAAATCCCAAAAAGTTAGGGAAAAATCCAGAAATTAAGGATAAACCCCATAAAATTAGGGAAAAATCCAGAAATTAGGGGAAAATCCCAGAAAGTTAGGGGAAAATCCAGAAATTAAGGATAAACCCCAGAAAATTAGGGAAAATCCCAGAAAATTAGGGAAAAATTCCTGGAAATTAAGATAATTCCTGAATAAAAGGAAGATTCATTGTAAATGTGTTGGTCGCTCCACACTTTACGCAAAAACGAAACCCTATAAGGGAATGAATAGACTTAACTTCTGCGAAACCTAATCGATGTTTCCCAAAAGTTGGGGGGCAAATGACAGGGATAAATAAATTATGATAGTATAATTAAATACTACAAGGTATGGGCTGCTAGGCCCAATAAAAAGATATATGATACTCAGACCGGAAAGGTTAAGCCCGATGGACCAGATCAGGCCTAATGGAATAAAAAAGGCCCAAAAGCCCTGATTATTAATTAATTTCGTAATTAATTAATAAGGGAAAAATCAGCTATTGAGAAGAGTCCCGATAAGGATATAAATCCTTATAGATTAGCCTCAAGGGGGCCTAAAAGGATAAGGAATCAGTTTCCTACTATCTAGGACTCCAAAGTCCATTCTAATTATGAGACTTGCCCACCAAGTCCAAGTCCAACTCAAGGACTCCCAACATCTATATAAGGGGCCTCACCCCACAGATCAGAACTACGTTTTTTGACTTGATCATTGGCAATCAGCAAGGTACGTAGACATCTTGTTAAGGCAGATTGAGTCACGAAACACAAGAGCAGTCAAATCGAGCCTTGAAGCTCACGTTCCTTATCATTAAATACATCAATTATATATATTAGTTTTAATCCATAACAAAGTGTCATATGAATAAAAATATAATGACGAACTTATCATTGTGCATACTTTTAAAAATATAATTAATATTGCTTTCGAAATCGAGTATATACACTAATTTAGACATTTTCTTACCAATTGAAAATCACTCATTTGTGTTTTATATCATACAAATTATAAGAGTGTGCATATCGCATGAATGAAGAAATTTTTGATATTTTAATTATTGTGTTTCTATTAACATATTTTAATATTGATCAAATTTATATACTTATTGATTCAGATTGTAATATATTATGTATCATATAAGATCTCTTTATACAATTCTAAATTATTTAATTTAGTGTAAAAAGAAAATAATAATGAAAATTTATTATACATAAATAATTGCACTGAAAATTACGTTACTTGTGTTTTCAATCATACACATGGTATGTGTGTGTGTGTGCCGCGTGAATGAAATAATATTTGGTATTATTTTTATGATTTATTAACAATTTTTTATCATAGTTTTAGTTTTACATATCTTAATTCGGATTATAATATATTATTTCACATTATAGTATGAATAAATTATATATAATATATAGATGAACTATATTTCAAAGTAGTGTTAAATAATAATAATAAACTACTACATATGAAAATCAGATCACGCGCCCACCTAATCTTATATTTCCACTCATACACGTGATACGTGTGTGCGCGTGTCGCGTATTATAGAAATATTTGGTATTTTAATTATTATAACTTATCAAAAATATTTAAACACAATGTTTTTTTGTATTTATTTATTCAAATTATATTATATTACTTTATGATTTAAAATAAAACAAGCAAGTTAGATTAGACTATAAAGTAGCGCATACCTTTAATGAATTGCAAACAACTTCCCACATATGTTGAATCGATGAAGAACATCATGACACATCAACCCAATTACAGAGAAGAAAATTTGACAGATAGACCATCATGTACCAATACACATTTCAAACCAAAATCACATCATGTACCAATAAATATTTCACACAAGAACTGATATGTATGGATGAAACTACGTAAGTTGGAAAAAAACTTTACTTTTATGAATTGGGTACATAAAGAAATTTTTTGTCCACAATTTTGTTATCTATGTGACTCTTATACTTTGCAAACATGGATCAAAAACACAAGTAAGTCGGTTTATAAACATTGTGCACAATCTTGTAAACTATTAAGTATCTACACTACTCATTTCGCAAAACAAAAATATTTCAATTATGGATAATTTTCATCTATAACTAGGTAATTATATAGCTAAAGTACAACATATTCATCACCAAATAATGAATATCGCACATACCACAAAATCTCGAAAATTTAAAATTTATACTAGAACATGACTCGTGCCTCGCACGGGTTTTCATGCTAGTTATCTAATAATTATTCAAACACTATTTCTAAAAACCTCATCAAAATTAATCCAAAAAACAATTCAAATAATTTTGAATTATTATTTCCAACACTCCCTCTTAATTCAAAATTTTTCTTCTCTGTGATGTACTTGTCATCACCACCACCATTGTTGTTGATTACTTCTCTTCACAATTTCTTCAATGAGCACTTGTCTTCCTAATTTCTTCAAGGAACACTTATTTCCTATTGACCAGTGATGTACTTCTCATCACCTTTGGAGCCCTTCTCTCCACTTTTCTTCAATGAACACTTGTCTCCTATTGACTAGTGATGTACTTTCCATCACCATTGGAGCCCTTCTCTCCACTTTTTTTCAAGGAGCACTTATCTCCTATTGACCAGTGATGTACTTCCCATCACCATTAGAGCCCTTCTCTCCACTTTTCATCAATGAGCACTTGTCTCCTATTGACTAGTGATGTACTTTCCATCACCATTGGAGCCCTTCTCTCCACTTTTCTTCAATGAACACTTGTCTCCTATTGACTAGTGATGTACTTTCCATCACCATTGTAGCCCTTCTCTCCACTTTTCTTCAAGGAGCAATTCTCTCCTATTGATCGGTGATGTACTTCTTAAAAATAAGTTTAAGATTATTTTTTAACAGTTTGATGCACTTCTCATCAACGTCATTTTTGTTTCGGATACCAAGTGTAGAATTATGACTGAAGAGATGGTGGTGAGAAGTGCATCACAAAACTTCATAAATTCTGTTTAGCCAAGTTTAAGATTACGGGGGAGATTATTAAAAAATAATCTTAAACTTATTTTTATTTGTAGTAAATTAATAATGTTTTCTTATTTGATTTGTTCAGTTGATGACTTAGTCATGCTGTTAGTGGAGAAATTGTAGGACTCATAATAAGTGGCAGGGGATTAGTAAGAGTTGTTAGGTCCATTACTAGTTTTCCTGATTTATAGCTACCAGTACGTTAGTTCCTTTCTATATATATATTGTATCATTGATTAATGAAAAAGCAAGTCTTTTGGTGTACAAATATGTGTGTGTGATTTGTGTTTTACTAGTGAGAAGTAAACATATATATACTTATGTAGGCCTTTCTTCAAGAGAGAACCCTCTTAAATAGAGAACCGTAGAGAACCATTGATTCTATTATAAAATTTCAACAAATTCGTTGCTAATGTAGAATAATAATTATATTTAAATATAATAAAACGTTTAACAATTGAAATTTGAAAAAAATAATTGATTTTAATTTAATTATATTGTGAAATAATTTTGGATAAGTGTGATTAGACAATATTTCTACTACAGAACCACTTTAAACTATTTACTCAAATTTCAATAATATCTTAAATAAAAAAATTGTGCAACTTCATTTTTTATTTGGTAATTAAAATTTGTAACTGTATATGATGAAAAATGAAATAAATTATGGATTATATATTTTTTAAATAACGGTTCTCTACGGACCTCTATGTAAGCGAGTCCTTCATGGATTGCCCCCTACTTATGTATATATAATCAGTTAAAATTCTACAAATACTGTATTACTATATTTGTAAATTTTGACATGTTAACTATTTAAAGTGGATAAACAATTTAAAAATGAGATCAGAGTATGAGGAGATGAGTTAATATTATTTTCCTTTGGACAAGATCTAATAAATAGCCTTTATTTTAACGAAACGAGGATGGGAAGGTGTATGACAAGAACAAGTTGAAGGGCAACTTTCCTATCAAGTTAGTGTACAGTGAGCTGCGTATCATATTATCTACTATCACATATACACTTACATATTTCAATATTGATTTCAAGTATATGGGATTGAAAGAATATAAAACCAAGATCTTGCTTGAAAGAATATAAAACCAAGATCTTGCTTGAAAGAATATAAAACAGGGATGGAGCCTACTGCAAAGAAATGGAAGCAATAGCGTTGTACACCACTAGTTCAATTTGGACGAGTCTGGTGAAATGAACGAGGCCCCTGTAACTGCGGTGTACGCGGTTCAGATCGGATCGATAATGGGGTAAAAGTCAAATCAAACCGCGAAAAACGGTCTTAGAAAATTGTCAAAAATTGTCATCTGCAACCGCGCGGTTGCGGTTAACCACTTCAATCGCGGTTGTGAATTTGCGGTTATTGCGAATCGGTTTGCGGTTCAACCACTTATTTTAAAATAATTAATAATTTGCAAAAAAATAAATTCAGAATATTAATAAATTGAAGTTTAATTTACGTGATAAATTTACATTCAAAAATAAAACATAAACTAATGCTCAGTGTGAAGTAAGGATATTAAAAACATACAAAAATGTGGAGACGAGAGAAAAGAAAAAAAAATAGATAAAAAAAATTACAGGTTGATTACATTTTCCATTTGTTTGGTTATATATCCTATAATTGTGAATCTTATGAACAAAGTCTTAACATTAACCTAAGATTAGTTAATAAATGTTTATACTTATTAATTTATATGATATCAACTACATTTTTGGAAATATATTTTATTATAAATATATGTTGAGAGCTGCGGTTGCGGTTCCGATTTTGCGATTTTCAAGAATTTAAAACTGCATCCAAACCGCGAATGAGCGGTTTTTAAAATTTAAATCCACAACCAACCCGTGTTTCACGATTATCTGCAAAATACGGTTCGCTTGCGAACGGTTGAACGGTTCGTCTGTACACCCCTCACCGTAACAACAAACAAGTGTCTTTTGAACAAGGTGAAGAGTGCAACCTTTGAATATCTTTTGTCGACCAAAACCAAAACCAAGGACAAAACTCAGGTACATTTCAAGGACTATCACGCAAAACATAAACAAAGTGTGTTACTCGGTGTTTTGTACCTTCAACACTTTCTAGCGTGTAATTAACTTTTTTGCAAACATGAAAAGTTACATGATTTACATACTACTACTACGTGAATATGTAGAGGCGGAGAGATTGAGTTTGGGCAACTCCAAGGTGCAACAGATTCCAGGGACAACCATCCTAAATATAATATATTAATTAATTAAATGATTAAATACAGTACAATCTTGTATACAACCCAAATTCAACTTTGCAACTGATACCCAGGGCAATCCCTTTTAACATATTGCACAACGTTATATGCAACTTAGTTTATATTTTTATAAAAAAATATTGAAGACTTAGGTATTTTTTGATAAAATTTAATAATTCTGTTAAACGGTAATAAATCACGTATTACAATTTTTAAGTCTATTATCATATAGCATATAAAATAATTTTAACAGTACTAGTATATAATGCACGAATTACTCTCTCATTTGTTTGTTTGCTATATTTTTAAAATCTCTTACATATATAGGATATGATATATGATATAGATTCAATGTAATATAATAAAAAATAAAATAATATGTGCTGATAAAATTTTATCTCCATTTATATCTTAAAAAATTATATTACATATATTATTGATGAGATTCGGACATTTTCACATTAGATTCAAATCTTGAATTCATGTGAAAAACTCCGAAAAGTACTAATTTTTTATGTTTTCTAACTTTTTACTATCTTCTAAAAATATTTTAAAATAAAATCAATCAGATATGCAAATAATGCATTGAGTTTTTTTGGTCGTATTTGAGGTTGAATAGAGTTGCACAAACTTGTGGAGTTTACATCTTGTTTAATCGAGTTGCAGAAAATCATATTTTACAAAAAAATGAAAAATAATATTTTTGCAAATAAAAAAGTATTTTTACAATTTTTTTTAAAAAATAGTACTTTTATAAAAATATTTTTGGACTTGGATATTTTTCAAAAAAAGCTTAATAACTTTTCATATTATATCTAACAACTTTTATCAATTTAAATTGAACAATCTAACCGAGATATTTATCAAATTCTGAATTGTCTTTTAATTTGTTATTATAGATAGGATAGGTAGTGTGATGACTCGATACAGAGCCTGACAGGTTCATCAACAAATATGAAAATTAGGTCATAATCTCTGGGCGTCAAAAATTAGGCCCAACATATTTATCACATTTAGTGTTGTTCCCACGTCTCTCTATTCCCTATACACTTATTCTTTGAGTTCGAAAAGAATGACATCAAAAACAAAAACGTTTTTTATTGGAAACATTTTAAAAAAATAAAATTAAAATGCACATAAACAACTGCAGGCTGAATTTAAGAGTTCGTAATTACAGTACTAAACAAAATCAGGATTCGTTATAAATCGATGATATCATTGAACATTTGAGTTTGTCGCAATCGATCAACAAATGTTTAATATGCTGAGATTCCTTAGTTTAGTAATCAGACTTTGGTATTGGTTATATTAACTTTGGCTTTAAGAAAACTGCCCAATAATGCAGTAGTTTTAATATTATTTATACTAACCTATAACCCGGTGCGATGCACAGATTGCTTTTAATATTCGATAGTTTTTAATAATATGTTTTATAATATAATTTTCAATAGTTGAAAAATAAATTGAAGAATAGAATAAGTTATAATAATATATATTTTATAATAATTTGAGACTTGACTGAAAATAAATAATATAATATAATATGTTTTTCACAGGACTCGAGCCCTGAACCTATAGAAATTGTTAAAATAAAGAATATAAAAGTTTAAATATAATAAGTTTTTGACGGGGTTCGAACCCTAAATTCATAAGAGCAGTTTAAATATTAATATAATAATATTTTATTATTGTATCTAACAGTTCTCATCTTTCTGACTTTAGATCTGATGATTGTTATTTGTCGTACCAAACAATTGTACCGAGCAACTGACTACCAAATAGAGGTTGTTTTGCTTATAATAGATACATAAATAGATAGATAAGCATCTCTTATGAAACTGACTGAGTTGTACAGCTCTAATATATTAGTTTATAATAATAATAAAAATAATAATAATAGTTTTGAATGGAGTATTCTAAAAGACGTGAATCAGAATTATCGATAAAAATACTTTGACTTTATTAATCAGATAATCGGTGATAATCGGAATGATTAGTCGAAACACTAATTCGAAGTGTTCAATAAAATACAATAATACTCAATATAATAAACAAATATATTAATTTAAGAAAAAAAATGTTATCATTAATCGAATTATAAAATCGAATCGGCAAATATTTTACAACAAATAATCGGTAAAATCAGTAATTTTTAAAATATAATAAAGATTATTTAAATATTGAAGCGGCTGCCTAGGTTGTATTAGGGACAGGCGCACCTTTGTGAGCCACTAATAAATGTACTTAATAAATAATCATATGATTAAGGATTAGATTTTGTTTGGACATACTTGTTTCCACTCAAATTCCTTTCAATTAGATTTCGTGAAGCATTTTGGTCGCTAAATGGAAGTCCCTGGAAATTGAACCTAGTTAGGACGTGCAAACATCTCCCCTAAACATTGAACTATAAGAACTAGGATTTTGACCATTACGATGTTATTACATGTATGTGGTGCATGATCAAAGAAATCAATTGATTAGACTAGGTTAATTAGCACGTTGGAATTTAACCTGACCTGCCTAACTCAAATCAAGGGTTCTGCCATTTTGTAAACGGCTTCATTTCTTCAAATACAACACGAACAATACATACATTTAATTTTAAAAAGTAGGTGTACAGTTTATCTGAAAGTATATTTCTTTATTTTCCCAGAAATATTACTTATTTCCTTGACAAATATCGATTTTATACTTCTTTGGAGAAAAAAAGAATAATTTTTTAAAGAAGAATAATTTGTATAGACCAAGTGGAAGATGCATTATGCTCCTCGGCCCAAGCCCAAGTCGAAATATATTTGAGACCCATAAAATTTGGCGGTAGTTCAGAAATATATATCACATTTGCTTTTGACTTGGTACAAAAAGACCCACGATGACAGACAGTCGATAAAATTACAAATAGAATTCAAAGGAGAGTATTTTGTATGATAATCGACCCCCGAACACAACGAGATTTCACAAATAGTCAAATCTGAAACCGTGTATAATATTATATAATTTTTTAAATTTAATTTGAAATGAAAATTTTAGAAAATTTATCAAAAATGTAACTTTTTATAAAATTATTTGCGTTTTTAACAACTCCTGAAAATATTTGTAAAAATACTATTTTATTCTGAAAATATTTGCAAAAATACAATGTTGCATAATATATTGAAGTTTAGTTTAAATTGTTTAACTATTTTAGGTTACGCATTTTATATTGTATTTTAGGTTGCAATTTAATGGAACGTATTTTTGCATTTTTTTACAAATTCAAATTGCAAACGTGGTTGCAAAAATGATTGAATGTATTTTTGTAAATATTTTTTAAAATGATAGTTTTTTGTAAAATATTTGTAAAATTTGGGTATTTATTAAAATTCCCCCATTTTATGTTATAAAAGTTATATATTTATATTATTTAAATCTATGATTTAATAATGGTTATACATATACACATAGGTGTATAAGTGATTGATATTTTAGTTTTAAAAAATGAAATGATTGAAAATTATAACTTTATTGATATTTTTATGTCTGTTTACAAAAGATAATTATATTTTAATTAAAAGATAAATTTTAACTGAGATCAATATTTTAATTTATTTTAATTTAATTTGTTTAAGTCCAACATAATGGTAAACAAATTATATATTAATGATAAAAAATTTATGTTAGCTCGGGCAAATTTTAACTGGTTTAATTATTTTCTTATTTTAATTTGATTTATCATGAATCAATTGTCTAATTTTATTAGCTCGGATAAATGGCATATATTGATTTATTTTAGTTTGACGCTATTATATTTACCTACTAAGTAATCATCTCTATTTTTGTTTATTAAAGTAGTATGACTATTATTAAAATTGAAAATATGTATAATTATATAAACCCAAACATTTTACATACAAATCTATTATCAAACTTTTAATATTTTTGCTACCATTGGTTATCCGGCTATTTTAAACTTACACTTAGACATATTAACTAATTAGATAGATTTTAATTTTATTTTAACCGGATAAATAATATAAGAATTATTTTTAGTTCGAATTTAAATTTGGTTTTAGCGTAAATCAATAATATGCATTATATTATTTTAGCCACATATCTATTATATCAACCAAATCCCTAGTTACATTGTTTATTTTTAATTTTATTTTAGGATTTGGTGAATATTATTTTGTTTAAAATAAATAAATAATATTTATTTTGTTTTAGCCTCATGACACACCAACGAATTATCTTTCAATTTTTTTTTGTGTTAGTATGGTTCAATAATATATTTTTTATCAAATAAATCAATAGTTTTATTTTTTTATTTTAGCATGAGAGAACACATCTTTGTTGTAGCCTCACGCTCGTTATATCAACCAAGTCCAGCTAATTATATTTAGTTTTTTATTTAATTTAATTTTAGCCCAGGTGAATATTACTTTGTTTTAGACCGAACAAATATTATATTATATTATTTTATCATTGATGACATTATATCGGCCAAACAAATTTTCTTTCAATATTTTTATTATTTTAGCTTGATCCAATAATATTAACGTTTTTAGCGGAATCCGTAGTTTTTATTATATTGTTTTAGCATGAGAATGTAAATTCAACTAGTTATATGTAATTTTATTTTATTTTTTATTTAAGATTGGATTGATAATTTAATTTTGTTTAGCCCGACTTGGCTCAATATTATATATTATTTTGTTTAAAATAAGACCATTACACATATATTTAATTCTATTTTTATTTATACAATTCTGTTGTGAATACTAATTTATGTGAGTACTCTATTTTAAATATTACTATAATTACGGTGACCATATCGACTATTAACCAAATTTCCATTATTTCGTCTTTAATATAATAATATAGATTTATAAGACATATAAGTCTAATTATTCAAAGGATATCCAACAAATACATGCGATTTTTGTTAACCCAAACCGTGGAGTCATGTTTCGTATAGATCACTAGCCTAAGAAATTTTAGAATTATCTAAAATTCTCAAGAACAATTCTATTTATTTCTTAGTTTTGTATTTTTCAGCTAAATTTTTTATTTTGTATTGAAATTATGAGATATTTTAATAATTGAATTCACAGACTTTATACAATTTAGGGTTCTGCAGCAAAATGCTCATGACTGTTTATTTAATATTTAGGGTCTGGCAGCAAAATTTGCATTCTTTGTAGTATTAATTACAGTTCTGCATCAAAATTTGCTTTATTGTGTAGTATTAATGTGCTATTTACATAGAGTTCAGGTGTAGAACATAACATTCTATAGTTGGATTCGCTTTATTTTATAGTATTAATTTGTTATTTACGTAGAGTTCAGTTGTAGAACTTTACCGTATTTGTAGTATTATTTAGGGTTCTGTAACACAATTGGATATGCAAAATATCTTGTTTATATATTGTATTTTGAAAACATTTTTAAGCATACACGATAATGCATAAAACATGTATATTGGTTTAGATTCTTAGAGCCTGTTTAAAATTTAAGGTTCTCTAGGAGAATTTCCCTTATATTGTAATGATTCTAAGTATCTATTTTATAAATTGGTTCTAATTGGTTCAGTGCATCCGTACAATCCTTTCTTATATTTATATACATGTTACTTCTTGTTACCTTCATAATTTTTATGATCACACTTGAGCAAGGTGTTAAACGTGCACTTAGTCATTTCAGCACCCTCTCTATACGTATTTGTTACTATACAAATTTTATGTTGGAGCTTATTCATTTAGACTTTATAAACATTGGTCAGCAAGCTTGACACACATATATATATATATATATATATTAGATATTGAATGCAACACAGAGGGGAGTGCATGTGTTTCTTGGATTTTTAGCCCTTTTAAACTTATTTGGATTTTAGGTAAACAAAGCAGTTTATATTTTGCAGAGATATTGTGTTTACAGAAATAAATCAACAAGCACAGTATTTTCAAAACTCACTTAATTTGTATTAATTAAGTTTGTCTTGCTACAAATTCTGTGTTCTTAAGAATATAAGAACTCAGCTTCTATTTTAAGAGAATACAAAAAAAATTATCTATTTTTTGTTACTTCTAAACTAAGGACCAGTGCATGCTTTATAGACTAGCAACACGGGTTTACAAGACCTGCACTAAAATGTACACAACTACTTTCTAAAACAACCTTTTTCTATTTCCATTTATAGCTTAGCAAATCTGTGCAGAATCTTGCAGGACTATGACCACCCTTTATCCAGTTAATCTTGGCCCTTGATCTTGTACTCTCCCAACTACTTTGTAGACTTTTCAATCTAGTGAATAGATCGTTTGTTGACTGATAATCTTGAATTTTGAACTTGTCTGTATTCTGTATTTAAGAAGTATGTCGAGATCTCCAGTTTGTTCTATAAAGAAGTGACATCTCGATAAGTATAATGACTTATCGAGATCTCTTAGTTCTCCATAGGTATACTTGACTTGTCGAGGTCTCTAGATCCTTGCATGTGAAATGATTTGTCAATATATCTGAATTCTCTACATGTAGAAATGACTTGTCCATATCTCTGTGATCTCTATATACACATTTTGACTTGTCGATATCTCTGAGATCCCTATATGAGAAATTGACTTGTCGATATCGCCAATTCTTCACATCTTCATTTAACTTGTCGATATCTCCTAGACTTCTCTATAAGCCATTTTGAACTTCTCAATAAGTCATTCTGGACTTCTTGAATGACTTCTCTATATAGCTTGATCTGTGACTTGTCGATATCTTGACTTAGAATATTTTTCATAGAACAGTTTTATTCAACTCCAAACTTCTACACTTTTCTCTGAGGCATGATCATGACTTGATCTTCTTCAAGAGTTTATTCCTTAGCTTGAAGTTCACAAAAAATTCCTCCAGTCTAATCTTCTAATCTTTTTACAGACTCAAGAAATACAATACATAATACAAAATTGATTATCAAACAACTAAATCTTAGGGTTGTCAATGTGACCTAGTCTTCTTATTATGCAGACATGTCTTGCACAATAATATATAATAAATCATGAATCCACAAAACTGATGGCTTTTTACATACCCTAGCTACCCCTAGATTTTATACTTAATTACAGATAATGCCATCGAAAAAAATAAAAATAATATTTCTTATAACTATTGAAACACCTAGATAGTAAATTCTTACTTCTGACAAAGAGACAACCCAAACTTTAACTATTTCTTCAGATAGTTGTTGAAAGTAGTCATCATCTGTTATGCTCATGTTTAGAGGTAGAAAATCATCTTGATTGAAGTAGTTCCATATGAAACCATCATAAGCTTGCATTTTCCTAGGTTTTCTCCCAACAATTTTGAAGTCAGTTTTGGTTGGAGGCTTGAATGAAGGGTAGGTTTGTGAAGGGTAGGTTTGTGATTTTCTTTAGTGTGACTTTACTGGATGTGATTGCTATTTTGAGTAGGGTGTTTGCAGTTTGTTTGAGTAGGAATTTAGGCTTTTGAAGTTGGATTGGTTGAGAGTCTATTTGGCATGGCTTGGAGGTTTGAGTAGGTTTGATTTGTGACACTTTTGCTTACTGGAGATTCTGTTTCTTTGACTCCCCTTCACCACTTCTCCTACTTTTATTTCCATTTCTTTCCTCTCTTCTTTTCCTTTTCTCTTGTCATACACCCTGCTTCCTGTTGCTTTAGAATATTGACTTGGATTTGAGCTAGAAGATTTGTGTTCATCCTTCTTTTGCTCATCACCATCCAAATCATCTTTGATGTTGAATTGAGTTTTTGGCAACAAGTTATCAGCATTTCTTAAGTATCTTCCCAATATCTTTATCATATCTTCATCTTCTACAATCTTGATCCGTTTGTGCTTCAAATCAGTTCTATTATCATGATCAACCTAAAATTCCCCATTGTTGGGTTTCGAGCACATAAACGCAACAGAAACAATAATTAAAAATATAAAAATCAGAATTTTAGAAACCCACCGCAGGATCCATGCGAAAAACATATATTTAATTCATAGATCAGATTGTTTACCTTAAGAAATTTTACCAATTGGTTGATTAATGGAGATCCAAAGCTTGTTCAATCACCACGCATCCCGCTCTCGCGATCTACGCTCTATCAGTATCCACACGAATACTTGAACTTAAGGATTGAATGTGTTCTAGTACAAACTCGTTTCTTCTTGCTCTCTCCATCTTCTCCCTTGGTGGCTAGGGTTTTAGTAAGAGCCTTGCTTGCAAAATCAGCCACACAAGAGATATTATATACAGAGTAGAAAAATGAATTATAACTCTTAACTAATTATGAGTTATTATTAATTCGAAATTTCTATTTGTATTATAATTAAGTCTCACTTAATTATTTAACAAATAAATTTCATAATTAATATTAGTAAATTCGAATATCAATATTTATCTAATTAATTAAGTCATACTTAAATAATATTATAAATAATTCGAATTACTTTAATATAATTTAAATTAAATAATCTTTCAAGCATTCTTAGTGTGTGACCCTATAGGTTATTATTACGTTGGCAACTAATTTTAAATCTAATTTAAAATCGTAAACAATGAGCGGCATCTAGTAATACATCATTGCTACACAAGTAATAATAATTGAATCGGTGATCGATTAAACTTTTTGTGAATAATGTACAATGTAATATAATCCCTTTAACCAAATATTATAGGTTAAACTAGAGGCATGTAATGTGTCATCCTCATCATAGTTTAATCATAGTTTCCTTGATCAATGAGTAGACTATCATATCAAATCAACATTTGAGCGTGGCCATGCATTTCGTAGTCTAGCTCACACAAGAGACCAATAATATCACTCCTAAAATAGGAGGGTTAAATCCCTTCTAGATCATTCATATTTCTCATACGATTCATAATATACCCAATGTCCACTTTTATCATTACCCGGTCAAGGATAACTTTTAATGTAATCAATATATATTAATTCTCGTATAGAAATATAATGACTTCAAGTCTTAGGACCATTACATCATTATCACTGTGAGAATTACTTATGACACAATAAACATGTAGAATCTCACACCGGGTCTGTCCAGCACCATGTACATGTACATCTTCCTGTGTCTTTGACTTTAGTATCACTATATCTATGATCAATGAGATGTGATCATCAGTCAACAAACACACTAGTCTTAATACATTATTATTGTCCCTTAATAATAATACTCGACTAGGGACCTTTAGGAATATTGATACTATTCTCATAATCTCATTTCTAAGTCACGTACTTAGAGATATAGAATTGCATATCATATTCCAAGGACATTTATTAATCTAACATTTATATCGCAGTAAATTAAGAATTAATAAATTATAAAGAGAATAATCGATAGAACATAAACATTAATAATCCTAATGTCTTAAATTAAAACATCATAGTGTTGTCTCTAGGGTACAAACACTAACAATCTCCCACTTGCACTAGAGTCAATCACCCATGTATCTAATACTCATGGAACAAGTATGACCATTGTAATTCTGCTGCGACAAAGTCTTAGTCAGTGGGTCCGCAACACTATCATTACTTTGGACTTTACATTTATATCTCCTTAATCATTAATCTCATTAATAAGGCGATATTGCCAAAGGACATGCCTAAACAGTCTCCATGGCTGTTTCAAAAAAATATAAATATATTCGGCTTCCATAGAATCATCAATGTTCTTGCTGTGAACTATTCAAGCTAACATCAATTATATTTAGACAAAACACAAAACAAACATAAACTCGTAATCATCCTTGTCTGTCCAAAAATTAGGTTCATAAACTAGTATCAGTGTAACCCTTTACATTTAGTTCCCTATCTTCTCCATACACCAAAAATAAATCTTTAGTCCTCTTTAAGTACTTAAGAATATTCTTGAAAACTATCAAGTAACCCTCACCTGGATTAGACTGGTATCTGATCATCATGCTCAAAGCATACGAAATATTAGGATAAATACATATCATTATATACATTATAGATCCAATTGCTAAAGCATATGGAGCTTTCTCAAACAACCCTTATCATCTAATGATTTAAGGGGCAATTATCTTTTGAGATCACTATCCCATGACACATCGAAACATATCCTTTCTTTATCTCATGCATCCTAAAATGATGTAATATTTTATCAATGAATGTACTCCGACTAGGATGATTAATCTTTTCAATCTATCTCTATAGATCTTGATCCCTAATATATAGGTAGCATCGCCTAAGTCTTTCACCGAGAAACTATTTCTCAACCAAGTCTTAATAGCCTGTAGAGAAGATATGACATTCCTTATTTGTTATATGTCATCTACATATAATACTAGGAATGTCACATGGCTCCCACTAACCTTCTTGTAAACACATGGTTCATCTTTATTTTGAATAAAGCCAAACTTTTTGACCGTTTCATCAAAATGAATATTCATTCTCCTTGAGGATTGCTTCAATCTATAAATAGATGGAAACAACTTACAGACCATCTTAGCAAACTTTGGATCGACAAAACCCTCAGGTTGTATCATAAATACATCCTCTTCAAGGCTCCCATATAAGAAAGCAGTTTTGACATCCATTTGCCAAATCTCATAGTCAAAGTAAGCAACTATTGCTAACAAAATCATGATGGACTTGACCATAGTAACCGGTGAAAAAGTCTCATCATAGTCTATACCATGAATTTGTTTAAAACTTTTTGCCACTAGTCGCGTCTTATAGGTCTGTACTTTACCATCCATATCAGTTTTCTTCTTGAAAACCCACTTGCACCCTATAGGTTTTACCTCTTCGAGTGGATCAACTAAAGTCAATACTTTATTTTGATACATGGATTCCATCTCAGATTTCATGGCCTCTAGCCATCTCTCGGAGTTTGAACTGTTCATAGCATCTTGGTAGGTGAGAGGCTTATCATTATCCGTAAGCATCACATCACCATCTTGAGTCAAAAGAAATTCATAATTTCTCTCGGGCTCATGGTGAATCCTACTAGATCTACGAATAACCTGTGTTTTTTGGATAAGATTACTTTCAACATTTTGATGTACATCCTGATCTTATTCCAACTCTGGTTCAATATTATCATGTGGTTCTCGATCTTCATCGAGATGTATTATACACACTGATTTTCTTAGAAAGTAGTTATCCCTCAAGAAATACAACGGCCCGAGCAACAAACACTTTGTTCCCGGAAGGATTATAAAAACTATACCCTAGTCTCACTTGGGTATCCCACAAAATAGCATCTATTTAATTTTGGTCTAAACTTGTCAGAGGCTAAATATTTTTACAAATGCTTCACGTCCCCAAATTTTCATAAATGACATGCTTTGACATTTATCACTCTATATCTCATACAGAGTATTTTGAAACGCTTTAGTCGGAACTTGGTTAAGTGTATATGCAGCCGTTTCTAGAGCATAACCCTAGAAACTGAATGGAAGATCCGCTTGATTCATCATCGATCGCACTATGTCCAACAAGGTATGATTTTTCCTCTCAGAATCTCTATTCCATTGAGGTGTTCCAGAAGGAGTAAGTTATGATACACTATCACACTCCTTCAAGAAACTCTTAAAATTGAGGTTTAAGTATTCTCCTCCACGATCTGATCGTAAAACTTTTATACTTTTCTCTTATTTTCTTTTCTACTTTGGCCTTATATTCTTTGAACATTTCAAAAGAATCGGATTTGTTCTTCATAAGAACCACATATCCAGTAAATGTTATGAAGTAGTATAAGCCCCCTTTTTCCATCATACGCATTCGACCACATACATCATTATGTATAAGTCATAATCGTTTGGTGGCCCTTTCACCTGATCAGGTAAAAGAAGCTTTAGGCATTTTGCCAATGAGACAAAGTTCGCATCTTCCGTATGATTCAAAATCAAACTTATCCAAATATCCATTTATATGTAACTCAGAAATGCGTTTCTCATTAATATGGTTTAACGACAATGGTAGAGGTAATGTTTGATTTGAATCATTTTAGAACATATAAATTGTTAACTTATTGTGCAATATTATAGGCCTTATCATTAAAATAGAATAAACAACTATTGTTTATTTAATTAAAATGAAAACCTTTCTTGTTCTGACAATAAATTGATTTAATGTATCCCCTAAAGGCAGGCACGTAATAATAATTTATCAAGTTCTCAAACTCGCCTATATGGGCAAAATTTAGGTATCGAGTACCTTCAACTAGACCAACAACTTTTGCTCCAATTCTAACCCGATACCTGAAGCTTGACCATTTCTAGGCTTCTTCTTTAGATCTTCCAAACAAGCTCGACAATTTAACTTCCAATCATCCAGTTATTTCCATAGAAATGACAATCATCTCCTTTAGCAACACCACTATCAGGCTTCAAAAGCCCTTTGGGATTGGACTTTGGTTTGACACCGAATAAGATCAAATCTTCACCTTGCCTGTCCGCTTTCCTTTTCCATTTGCATTCCATGTGTACATCATCAATATGGAAGTAATTCATGCCTTTACCGTGTTATTTTCAGCAGTTCTAAACATGCTTAACAACTCAATGAGTGTTCTGTCTATCTCATTCCTTTTGTTCTTAACAAACTAATAATATAAGTTGTTCAAAGATTGTTTGATCAAATCAAGCTGAGTCTCTAGACTATTCTTGAAACCTAAAATATCAAGGTACATATACCTATCATCTTTAGAACATATGGTCCAACTGGATATTATTCTCCCAGTAATGCAAAGTATGGTGCCTTATTATTGTCAAATCTTTCTGAAGAGCCTATCCTTCAAACATCCTTTGAAGATGCTCAATCATATCATAAGCATCATTATACTCTTATTGCTTCTAAAGCTTAGCACTCATAATTACAAGCATGGGACATGAAACATCAGTTGCATAATCAATTTGCTTCTGGTAAGCATTTTGTTCAGTACATGTTTCATTCTTGAAAGGAATATGTCCTAAGTCCAATCATGTATTAGGATTTAGGAATAACTCTTTATGTAATCTGTTTTGATTTCATTGATTTTAATAAAAGACTTGTTTTGTTTTTATTACGGGCTCTATCTATTTAAGTGTTTAAATAAGATATACCATAGTTTAGAGTAAAGCTTTTATGGATTATGATGAGATCATAATAGTGAGACCTAAAAGATGATAACTCTAAATTTAAATAGTTCCTGGTCATAGGATTACTAACTGGTAATTAATAATCCGCAAAGATCGGTACATACTATGCTTGCTTCATTATGAAGGATGTCTGTTCTCATAGACATTTGTGTGGTGACACTATAGCTAGTATGTAGGTGCTTATTATAGAATAAGTTCACTGAACATGACTCGCACAACTGAACAACTGATGGAGTTCACTCACGTGTCAACAGTTGTTCACATAGTGATAGTTGTACAAGTATCCTTAGACTTGAGGTCATCATAGTCATCTTGTGTACACTGAACTATGCTTTGGTTTAGTTCTTAGTCTCCAGGGATAATTATTAGGGCTCTACTGGGTATAGGAATTTGTACACGAAGATAGTGTATGATCAATAAAGGATATACCCCTTCCAGTGAAGGAAGCGAATGTTCAAGGCTGATCCACTTATGCTAGTTCAGGAATCTCTGGCCAGAGTGAATGAAATTAGAAAGGAGTTTCTAATTTGCATAGAACTACGCATATTAAATGGTAAGCAAGTGATTGAATTAGATAGGCTTGACACGAGATCCATGCCTTGTATTTAATCGGGACATTGTAGGGTAGAAGGAGTTTATTGTACGGTAACCATTCACTGAATAGGTTCTTGGTATTCTAAGCAGTGAATTCATATTATCCGGATAGTCGCGATATGCTGAGAAGTATCCCTCACGATGTAGAATAAATATGATTAATTAGTTAATCATATTTAATAAATTAGAGAATTTATATAAATAATGATAAAATAGTTTTATTATTATTTATTTCTACTACCGGCTTAATATTGAACCTACAGGGTCACACCATAAAAAGAGAATGATTTAATGGTGGAGGAATTAGTTAATAATGGCTGATAATTATTTATTTATGAAATAAATAATTAATTGGCAAATTTAATAATTAATTAAATGAGATTTAATTGATTATAAATTAATTAAGAAAAGTTCTTAATATTATTAATTTAAGGATTTAATTTTTGGAAATTAAATCAAGAGAGAGAATTATTTCTAAAGTGTTTAGAAAAAGGATTAATAATTAAAAGGTGTTTTAATTATTAACGAGAATAATAAATGGGATAATAATAATAATATTTATGGAAAATTTCAGCTGAAAATTTTGCCTATAAATATACTATTATAAACCCTATTTTATTCGAACCCAAAAACCCAAAAGTTTTAGAAATTGAAATTCTCTCCACCTCCTCCTCCTCCTTAACGTCGTTTTCTTGGTGGATACCGGTGGAGTGCTTCACGTTTGAGGAGCAGCTGCTAAGGATCTCCGAACGTTGCTTTTGGATCGCATATTAAAGGTTAGTAATCGATCCCTACGTTTTTACCACGATTTATATGCTTTTATTTGGATTTTATGTGTGTAAAAGTGTTTTACCATGCCTCCGCTACGATTAAAATCCAACAATGGTATCAGAGCATAGGTTGTATGCATATAAATCTGTGGTAAAAATTTCAGAATTTTATGTGCTTGTATGAATTAATTATGATTTTTACAAGTTACATCATGGATTAATTTTGTCTGATGAGAAATCATTTCTCAGAATAATTTTGAATGTTGATCTGGGTTCTACAAGTGTTGTAGATCGTCTGAGTATTTTATTTCATAATTTTACGATGTTTAGATTTTTTATTATGAATTTTTGAAGTTCTTACAATTAAATTCGTAAGTAAATAATCATATATATATATAAATTGTTAGTATATATATATATGTTTGTATCATCTGCTGCTGTAAAGAAAAGCATCCGTTGAATGCTTTTTGCTGACTGCACGGATAGAAGACAGACATGGCAGAGTTGACAGGTGCGGCACGCTGATCGAGAAGAAAGCAGGCGGCGGCTGCTGCAAAAGAAAAAAAATGGGTGTCGCGCATTCCGGGAATGCGTTACACCCTGTGGCACATTCACAGAATGCGTTACACCTTTTAATTGGTTAAAAGGGCTGTAACGCATCACCGGAATGCGTTACAGGTCTTGTAACGCGTTCCTGTAATGCGTTACAGCCCGTCCGTTAATTTTAAATTGATTTTCTGGGAGTTTCGTAACTCCGTTTTGGACGTGCAATATACCGTTGGATTCGTTTTTCTGAGACGGATCTAATGGAGTGATCAATTTTAGTTTATATAAAAGTTTTGAACTGTTTATATTTCCGTAAGTGTTTTAAAGCTATTTTTTAACTGTTTTAACTGCTTTTAAATGCTTC
The DNA here is from genome assembly GCF_009905375.1 of Apium graveolens. NCBI lineage: Eukaryota > Viridiplantae > Streptophyta > Magnoliopsida > Apiales > Apiaceae > Apium > Apium graveolens. Next base: position 220,038,088 of record NC_133655.1, on the reverse strand, counting down.
ATGTGATACATAGAGATGTATAATGCTTATACCAATATGCTAGATGATGTAACATGCCTGCCTTGATGTTTATTCATGTTTATATATGTGATATTTGCTTAGTTTATCATGCGATGATAGATTTAGGTGAACTTAAATGAACATAAGGCGTTTGTTAGACAACCTAGTATAGTGAAATTATTTCATAACCTTAATAACAATATTACGAATACAATCATGAGATTCTTGTGTTTATGAAACACGTAATTGAATATGAATTTTTGATATGAGAGAAATGATGATTCTGTCAACAACAGATTTCTATCTGTAAGAAAGGGTTATTAAGTGACGCCTCTTGACAATGCTCCACCCGATCTGGGAATCATCTGATTATTGATTATTGATTTGAAATATTTAATTTAAAAGGAAGAATCTCTTTATAATATAATTATGATTGTAACGCAATATAATCCCTCTAAAATTAAATAATATCAAGTAGTAATTGGCCAATGATACAAGGGGCTTGTGTCGGTCATAGCCTTCCAACATGATAGAAAAGTAGTTCTTATTTTTGAATCATTGTCGGTTCGTGCTACAGCCGAGGGCTTTGATTTCGAAATAAGAAATACTTGTCTATTACATAGAGATGTGTACATTGAATAAGAATCTAAAGGTCGGTACGTGCCACATCCGTGGGCCTTTTGGGACTGATTCAACTGTACGGAATGTTGGGTTAGACTTGACTTAGAATATTGAGTTTGTCATGCCACAGCCGAGACTCAATTATTCAAGAGGCTAAAGTTTGATTGGGGAATAACATAAGATGTAATTGACAAGAGTTGTCTGCCTATTGAACATTACATGGCGGTTCGTGCCACAGCCGGGGTTGTGTAATGGAATGTAGGATCCCTATTCCCACTAGCATTATGAATGCTTAATTTTTCACGTAGGGGGTTGAATAAATTAGGTAAACTAGTGGGAGCCACTTATGAATAAAGACCCGATTCATATAGTGTTTTAAAATGAAATCGAATATTTGCTAAGTGTTGTTATGTGTTTATCATTTACAGATTTATAATATATATTATGTCTTCTGCACTATCACTCAGGAGCATACTGGATGCTCATAAATTGACTGGTCCTAATTATGCTGATTGGCTTCGAAACTTGAGAATTGTTCTCAGGATTGAGAAGCTGGAATACGTGATTGACTCACCTAAGCCTACTGAACCTGCTAGTGATGCACATAATGATGAACATGTTGTATATCATAAGTGGATAGATGATGCAAATGTTGCTCAATGCATCATGCTAGCTTCCATGAACATTGAGCTACAGAAGCAACATGAGCATATGGATGCTCACACTATCCTAATGCATCTACAAGAGTTGTATGATGTGGTGGGGAGGATAGCTCGATATGAGATATCGAAGGAGTTGTTCGGTTGTAGGATGTCTGAGGGATCATCTGTGAATGACCATGTACTTAAGATGATCAATTTGATTGAACGTCTTGGATAACTTGGTTTTGCCATGGATGGGGAGCTGAGCCAAGACTTGGTCTTGCAATCGCTTCCAAGTTCGTTCTCGCAGTTTATTGTGAACTTTCACATGAATAAGTTGGATGTCAGCCTGCCTGAACTCCACAACATGTTGAAGACTGCGGAATCGAATTTCCCTCCTAAGAAGAGTTCTGTTCTTCTAATTGGTGAAGGTTCCAATCCTAAGAAAAGGAAGAGGAACTCTTCCAAGAAGAAGAAAGTAGGTGAGAAAACGCCGGTTCCACTAAAAGCTGAAGACCCCAAGAGCAAAGTTGTTTGCTTTCACTGTAATAAGGTGGGGCACTGGAAGAGGAACTGCAAGGTTTACCTTGCAGAATTGAAGAAGAAGAAGGGTAGTGAGACTACCACTTCTGATTCAGGTATGTTCATGATAGAAGTGAATATGTTATTAAATCAAATTTCTACTTGGGTATTAGATACCTCCTGTGGTTCTCAAATCTGCAATTTGTTGCAGGGACCAAAGAGAAGTAGGACTCTTGAGGAAGAGGAGGTGATTCTACTGATGGGAAATGGAGCAAGAGTTGCAGCTGAAGATGTAGAATCATTTCATTTACATATGCCTACGGGCAAGACTATTATTTTAAATAATTGTTATTTTGTTCCCTCGATTGTGAGGAATATTATTCCCATGTTAGACTTGGCTGGATTTTCATTTATTATTGAGAATAATGAATGTTCTATTCTTAGAGATAATATTCTTTATGGACGTGGTACTTTAAATAATGGTCTGTATAAATATGACATAATTTACTTCAGATTGAACAAACTAATAAAAGAAAATGGATGATGAAAATCTCACTTCATAGTGGCACTGCAGTCTCCATTTAGTAGACATGGAGATAGGACTGCAAATTTGCTAGGAATGGTACACATAGATGTATGTGGACCAATGTCTAAGCAAGCCATGGGTGGATTTTCATACTTCATTACTTTCATAGATGATAGATCTAGATTCAGATATGTGTTTGATGAAATACAAGTCTGAAGTCTTTGAAAAGTTCAAGGAGTATAAGTATGAAGTGGAGAAATAAACCAAACATAGTATTATAATTCTTCGATTAGATCGAGGAGGTGAATACTTTACTGGAGTGTTTCTAGATTATCTCAAAGTAAATGGTATAGTCTCCCAGTGGACTCCTCCAGATTGGTATCTGAAAGGAGAAATCGAACTTTGTTAGACATAGTTCGGTCCATAATGAACTATACAAATATTCCAGTATTCCTATGGGGTTATGCAATGGAAACCTCAGCATATTTACTGAATAAGGTGCCTTCCAAATCTGTTCCTCAAACTCCGTATGAGATATGGAAAGTAAGGAAACCGGGTCTTAAACACGTTAAGATTTGGGGATGTCCAGCTTATGTCAAGAAAGTTGACCCAGATAAGCTGGAATATTGATCCGTAAAATATGGTTTTGTGGGATATCCTAAAGAGACTTTAGGGTATTACTTTTACACCGATCATCGGGTGTTTGTCTCCAGACATGCTACCTTCTTGGAAAAGGAGTTTATCCTTGAAGGAAACAGTAGGAGCAAAATTGAACTTGATGAAGTTCAAGAAGCACAAACTACTACAGATCAAGTGGAAACACCTGTTCTGACTGAACAACCTTTTGTGGAATAGCCCATTCATAGATCAGGGAGAGTGTCTTGCCAACCTGAGAGGTAATATGGCCTTGTCATTGAAAATGACAATGAGTTGTCGATCATTGATGATGACGACCCTGTGACCTATAATGAGGCTATGAGTAGTGTTGACTCAGAGAAATGTCATAGTGCCATAAAATCCGGAATGGAATCTATGTATACGGTATACAAAAGATAGATTATAGCAGATGGCCAGGTGGAGACCTATAAGGCCAGGCTTTTGGCAAAAGGATTCAAACAAAGGCAATAGATTGACTTTGATGAAACTTTTTACCTATAGCCCAGTTAAAATCAGTTCAGATTTTGCTTGCGATTGCTGCTTACTACGACTATAAGATCTGGCATATAGCCAGATGGTTTTCTTTCCAAGGGAAATGAAAGCCTAGTGTGTAAGCTACTGCGAACCATATGTGGTTTAAAGCAAGCTTCTCGAAAGATGGAACATTCGTTTTGATGAGACAATCAAAGAGTTTGATTTTATCAAAAACGTAGATGAACCATGCGTCTACAAAAGGGTTAGCGGGAGCGCGGTAACATTTCTTGTATTGTATTGAATTAGAGTTGACACACATAACAACATAGCATACCCACTCACAAAGCTATTTTATGAAAGTCACTTTGATCGTCATAAAGACAAGATGGGTATTAGATACCAGAGTGATTGCCTTTAGTACAAGTGGGAGATTGAAAGGAATATGTCCTAAGTCCAATCATGTATTAGGATTTAGGAATAACTCTTTATGTAATCTGTTTTGATTTCATTTATTTTAATAAAAAACTTGTTTTGTTTTTATTACGGGCTCTATCTATTTAAGTGTTTAAATAAGATATACCATAGTTTAGAGTAAAGCTATTATGGATTATGATAAGATCATAATAGTGAGACCTAAAAGATGATAACTCTAAACTTAAATAGTTCCTGGTCATAGGATTACTAACTGGTAATTAATAATCCGCAGATATCGGTACATTCTATGCTTGCTTCATTATGAAGGATGTCTGTTCTCATAGACATTTGTGTGGTGACACTATAGCTAGTATGTAGGTGCTTATTATAGAATAAGTTCACTGAACATGACTCGCACAAATGAACAACTGATGGAGTTCACTCACGTGTCAGCAGTTATTCACATAGTGATAGTTGTACAAGTATCCTTAGACTTGAGGCCATCATAGTCATCTTGTGTACACTGAACTATGCTTTGGTTTAGTTCTTAGTCTCCAGGGACAATTATTAGGGCTCTACTGGGTATAGGAATTTGTACACGAAGATAGTGTATGATCAATAAAGGATATACCCCTTCCAGTGAAGGAAGCGAATGTTCAAGGCTGATCAACTTATGCTAGTTCAGGAATCTCTGGCCAGAGTGAATGAAATTAGAAAGGAGTTTCTAATTTGCATAGAACTACGCATAGTAAATGGTAAGCAAGTGATTGAATTAGATAGGCTTGACACGAGATCCATGCCTTGTATTTAATCGGGACATTGTAGGGTAGAAGGAGTTTATTGTACGGTAACTATTAACTGAATAGGTTCTTGGTATTCTAAGCAGTGAATTCATATTATCCGGATAGTCGCGATATGCTGAGAAGTATCCCTCACGATGTAGAATAAATATGATTAATTAATTAATCATATTTAATAAATTAGAGAATTTATATAAATAATGATAAAATAGTTTTATTATTATTTATTTCTACTACCGGCTTAATATTGAACCTACAGGGTCACACCATAAAAAGAGAATGATTTAATGGTGGAGAAATTAATTAATAATGGCTGATAATTATTTATTTATGAAATAAATAATTAATTGGCAAATTTAATAATTAATTAAATGAGATTTAATTGATTATAAATTAATTAAGAAAATTTCTTAATATTATCTATTAAAAGATTTAATTTTTGGAAATTAAATCAAGAAAGAGAATTATTTCTAAAATTTTAGAAAAAGGATTAATAATTAAAAGGTGTTTTAATTGTTAATGAGAATAATAAATGGGATAATAATAATAATATTTATGGAAAATTTCAGCTGGAAATTTTGCCTATAAATATACTATTATAAACCCTATTTTATTCGAACCCAAAAACCCAAAAGTTTTAGAAAACCAAATTCTCTCCACCTCCTCCTCCTCCTTAACGTCGTTTTCTTGGTGGATACCGGTGGAGTGCTTCACGTTTGAGGAGCAGCTGCTAAGGATCTCCGAACGTTGCTTTTGGATCGCGTATTAAAGGTTAGTAATCGATCCCTACGTTTTTACCACGATTTATATGCTTTTATTTGGATTTTATGTGTGTAAAAGTGTTTTACCATGCCTCCGCTGCGATTAAAATCCAACAATTCTCAGCTAGAAGAAATAAGGGAGAGGCTTGAGTGACATCGTTGAACCTGAGGACATCAACAATATAACTCTTAGATAGCTTGGTGGAACAACATTTGTTCATATTTATCTAATAAATCTCGCCAAACTCTATGCCTCTAAGTTCACAATCCTATTGTGATAACTTAGTTAAGTCAAACCCAATAGTCAAAAAATATCAATATACTTCAACACATCTCCCACGATAGATAGGAGTACTTCGCTTTGGCGAACCCACTCCTTTTTCGATCTAAGAGTTAACACATTGGACTCATTGGAAGGCATCTGATCAACTTAATATTAACTTTAGGGTTTTGTTAATTTTAAAACGATCATGGTCCCATCATAAAGAGATTCCCAATTTTTCCTTGAATAAAATATTTCAAATCAAAATTCATCAATGGTTTGATTTCCACGTAGTGAGGGAGTCACAACGGTCTCGCTTAAAATCCACAACCTTACAAGTTCAATGAACTCGCTTTTGACAAAATCGCCCCATGTCAGAAATAAAGAAAATTTATATTTTATTCCGTGTTTCATAAACACAAGAATCTCATAATCGTTTATTCATTTTAAAATCTTGAATTGTTACAGATTTTATCTTATTTAGCAAGCATGGCATGGGTGTCGTATCAAATACATACATCCTTAATCTAATTAAGCATGCATCTTTATAAACTACAATACACATACATTCATCATATGCACATATATATGTAAAGTGCAATAAATAAACGTGGTTGGTTATGGCTTCATCCTATGTGATCTTTATCAAGATAATGATAAAGATCTAGGTCAATCTAAGGTGGAAAATAAATACAGGCTAACTATTACATGTCTTCTTTCTTGTATTACTTCCTTGGATGGCCTCCGTGTGGGATTACCCTTGATCTTCAAATCTTCATGTCTTCATGTACATTACAAGAATGAAATGTGAAAACTAATATAATGAACTTACAAGAAGAACTCGAGTTATATTTGAGATTTAATAATTACTAGATTAAACGACATGCAAGCCGTATTTGAAAAACCAAAACCATTAACCTAAAGTCATAAGCCATAACCATCCACCATGCTCAATTAACGCAAAATAACATGTTAAAACACATAATCTGATCTTAACATATCATATCCATCATGATCTAATCATAAAAACCAAATATTGAAAAAAAATTAGAAAATTTGAAATTAAATCTGATAACATTAAATCGCAGATTACAGGGCCTAAACGACGTCAAACGCTTTACAGATCAGTCAATGACAGCTTTCGCTATCAGTTATGTTCAGACGCTCGTTTCCATATGAAACAGCGTATTCGTTCACCAAAATCGGACACCAGACACAGATTTCAGCAAATCCACTGCATCTGATTTAGAATCGTATCAAATACGATTCTTATAATAAGAACAAACACAAAACACACACATATATGTATATATATATCGGTATATATACAGATTATATAATCATCATATGATTATACAACTCTCATGAATATCATATATTCAAAACATATATATACATACATATATATAAACATAACAACATTTAAAATATACAAAATCGCATACATACCAGTCATGGAATATTGTATAAATGCTATCATCATAAAACCAGTAAATACATAAACGAATTAAACACTTTTCGCAAGTGGCTCTTTTGTCATTGTTAGGTTTCGAGCACATAAACGCAACAGAAACAATAATTATAAACGTAAAAATCAGAATTTTCGAAACCCACCGCAGGATCCATGTGAAAAACATATATTTAATTCATAGATCAGATTGTTTACCTTAAGAAGCTTTACCAATTGGTTGACTAATGGAGATCCAAAGCTTGTTCAATCACCACGCATCCCGCTCTTACGATCTACGCTCTATCGGTATCCACACGAATGATTGAACTCAAGGATTGAATGTGTACTAGCACAAACTCGTTTCTTCTTGCTCTCTCCATCTTCTCCCTTGGTGGTTAGGGTTTTAGTAAGAGTCTTGTTTGCAATATCAGCCACACAAGAGATATTATATGGAGAGTAAAAAAATGAATTATAACTATTAACTAATTAGGAGTTATTATTAATTCGAAATTCCTATTTGTATTATAATTAAGTCTCACTTAATTACTTAACAAATAAATTTCATAATTAATATTAGTAAATTCGAATATCAATATTTATCTAATTAATTAAGGCATACTTAATTAATATTATAAATAATTCGAATTACTTTAATGTAATTTAAATTAAATAATCTTTCAAGCATTCTTAGTGTGTGACCCTATAGGTTATTATTACGTTGGCAACAAATTTTAAATCTAATTTAAAATCGTATACAATGAGCGACATCTAGTAATACATCATTGTTACCCAAGTAATAATAATTGAATCGGTGATCGATTAAACCTTTTGTGAATAATGTACAATGTAATATAATCCCTTTAACCAAATATTATAGATTAAACTAGAGGCATGTAATGTGTCATCCTCATCATAGTTTAATCCAAGTTTCCTTGATCAATGAGTAGACTATCATATCAAATCAACATTTGAGCGTAACTACGCATTTCGTAGTCTAGCTCACACAAGAGGCCAATAATATCACTCATAAAATAGGAGGGTTAAATCCCTTCTAGATCATTCATATTTCTCATACGATTCATAAATACCCAATGTCCACTTTTATCATTACCCGGTCAAGGATAACTTTTAATGGAATCAATGTATATTAATTCTCGTATAGAAATATAATGACTTCAGGTCTAAGGACCATTATATCATTATCACTGTGAGAATTACTTATGACACAACAGACATGTAGAATTTCACATCGGGTCTGTCCAGCACCATGTATATGTACATCTGCCTGTGTCTTTGACTTTAGTATGACTATACCTATGATCAATGAGATGTGATCATCAGTCAATAAACACACTAGTCTTAATGCATTATTATTGTCCCTTAATAATAATACTCGACTAGGGACCTTTAGGAATATTGATACTATTCTCATAATCTCATTTCTAACTCACGTACTTAGAGATATAGAATTGCATATCATATTCTAAGAATATTTATTAATCTAACATTTATATCGTAGTAAATTAAGAATTAATAAATTATAAAGAGAATAATCGATAGAACATAAGCATTAATAATCCTAATGTCTTAAACTAAAATATCATAGTGTTGTCTCTAGGGCACAAACACTAACACCCATGATACGGTGTTTTGGATCATGAAATGTTTATTTTTTTTGGTTGATGAATAGACGTAGGTCACTCCCTTGCTAGGTTGGAGATATGTTTCCGGAAAAGCAGTTATTTGAGCCTTTTTGAGTTCATTTAGCAAGAGAGTGTCCTCTGGAATCACCCTGTTGACTTGGTTGATTGGGAGGTCCAACTCAGATGCTCTTTTAGATATAAGATAGTTGAGAGATACCTGTATACATCTGTCAACACTAGAGTCATTTATGTTGGCCACAATCCTTCTTTCCTGAAAGTTGTCTACAATCACCATTATCACCCTTAAAAATTTATATTTCTATCCAAAGCCTTTTTGTAGGTGAAGAAATTGTTGGTTAAAGAAACTCTGAGAGCCTTGAGCAATTTATCAAACTTTTTGTCCAAACAGGATCCCTCAGTTGCTTTCCGTAGTCTTATTTTCCCAACATCAACTTGACTTGTTTGAACTGTGATTGTAGCTTGGATGGATGATTTTGGCAGTCTGGCTTCTATCTCCTTCTTAGTCTTGGTAGCAGGAAAGATTAGAGGAGTAAGAATTTCAGGTCTAACTGATTCTGGAAATGCAAGAAGAGGAATGTTTAAAGCACCCATAATAGCTCCCAGAGTGACATAATTTTGCATTTGGAGGTGTTTGTGGGAGTCTACTAGGGTCTTGATATCTTGTTGTTGACTCTGCACCAAAGCTGTCAACTGAGAAACTTGAGTTATCATAGAAGTATTTGAAGATTGTAGTGATGAGTTTTGAGCTTGTAAATTTTGGATTTGTAGGGGTGTTGATGTAGAAAAGGATTATTGTGGGTTTGATACCGCTAAAGAACCAACTGAATTCTGTACAGTATTTTTCACATCCTCCATGACCAAGGCTGAAGGTTCAAACCTAGCTTGGTATAGTTTATCCAGCTTGACCTTTGAGTCATTATGTTGAGTGATTTGCTTCTAGATAACTTCATGTAGAGCTATGAGGTGGAGGGTATGAAGGTAGTAGGTAACCTTGTGACCGGAGTCAAGTTGAACTCATAGTTGGAACTATGGTTGTGACAGTGTGTTGTTCATCAATTATGAGAACCTCCGTTTAAATTGGAGGGGATTTAACCAGGTTACTGTCATGTACCATGGCCTCAAACCCTTGTTCTTATTCCAAAGAATGGGCACTTGAATGTGCTATACTTGCCTCCTCAATAGTTGGATCATTGGAAATTTGACTCCCAACTTCTATTGACAATGCAATTTCAGCCAGGGTTTTGAGGGGAGTTGTCCCTACATGAGGAACCTCCAATTGAATTTGAGAGGATTTAAATAACCCCCCTTCAAGAGTACTACCCTCAAACCTTTCAATTTGTGAATTTTTTTTAGCACATGAAGGTGCTTGAGAAATATCCACAGGGTCTTTAGTCAAAACTGATAAAACCCGTATGGTTTTGATGGTGTCATCAAGGTCTACCCCAGCTAGTAGCCTCTCACCATCTAAATGCAGTTCCTGGGTGGTGATCACAGTCTCTTGAACTGTGTCACTTGATTTTGACAACACTTGAGAAGTGGATTCAAGCGTTTCATTATATATAGAAGAAATTTGATATATGAGATTAGTGATGTTAGCATTGAGTGTTGGCAGCCCCCCTGAATAAATGAGGGAGCTTCAATTGATGTGCTCTCAATGTGTGTGCCAACCTTATTTCTTCTTTCACCAACGTGAGAGTGCTCAAGTTGGGGTGCAGACTCTTCACAAATTACACTAGGGAGAATTCTTTGTTCAATAGAGATACCCTGTTGAGAGGATGCCTCTAAAGTCTGTTTAATTCCCTCTTTTGTAATTGCATCCTTTTGGGAGGATAAAAAGTTAGCTCCATGAGTGGTCAACTCAGTTTTTTTAGTCTTCTTTGGCTTTTTGACCAGGGTGGACTCTAGTTGGATTTGGTCCTCACCACTCTTATTTACAATAGTTAAGTGCGCCTGCTTTCTCTTATTTTTACTTACTCTAACCTGTTGAGAGGATGAAATGGTTGATTTCCTAGCTTCTAGTGGTAGTGAAAGAAGGGTCTCAGTTGTGGGAGGCCCCTGTTGGTTTTCCTATATTTGTACTTCCACAGGTACAGGAGTAACTGTATTAGATATAGCGCTTGACCTCATGTCAGGCATAGGGTAAGGGTAGGTCCTAAATCTTTCTAACATGAAGTTAGTGATTCTCATACCGATAGGTACCTTATTCTTTGTAATTAGTGAACCAACTAAAATTTTGGACCCTTGTTTACAGTTGCCTATTTTAGTTCTATCAATACCATTAAGTAAATGTATATCTATAACTTTATGATTTAAAGTATATATAATAAACCTAGGAAAGAAAATTTTCTTACCTCTTGTGGCCAAAGACATTATAAGCCTTGTGCTGAGTTCTTCCAGGATCAATAGCCCCACATTAATGTTCCTTTTGTGAGCCATGGAGAACACCAGCTTTTGGGCCATACTAGATATATTGTCATATCCAGTCTTTTTGCAGGTGAAGGCCCTCACTATTGAGTCAAATAAGAATGACCATTCCTTCGTTATATGATTCTTGTTCAAGCTAGTAAGGTTAATCTTCTCACTGTAATTTATGAAGTCTATAAATTCAGCTAACTCCTGTTGAGTTGGTACCTCCACCATGTTGTTAGTTGGGATTCCCAGTGCCTTGTTGACATCTTTTTCATCAAATTCAACTTGTTGGCCTTAGATTGAGAAGTTCACCACCAAAGATACTGCCTGAGTCTCATGCACAACTGTCCAAACCACAGCTAAATTCCAGAATTAATTGAGAACATCCATGTACAGAACATGATTAGCAGTCAAAGCACCTGTAAAGTATGTCTCAGACAAAAACTTGACAAAGCTCTTGAAACTGGTAGGAGCTTGGTTAACATCTGTAAAATCTAGGTAGTTGGTACCATCCTTAGGGATAACAACTCTAACAATTTTTGAAGCCATTGAATGTGTTTGAATTTGAGTGGGTAAGAAATTTGAAAGAGAAAGAGCTCGAAATGAAACAAAATGGTTAAGGTTTGCTAAAACTAGGTCAATTAAGATCTCAAAAGCGTAAAGAGGGGTTATGTCAAGATATTCTGGGTATTTATAGAAAAAGGTAAGTGACTTGTCGAGAAGTAGGAATAAACGTTTGAGATTCGCTTATCGAGAAGTCACATGAAAGAATAGATACATATCGATATGTCACTTTCTTGACTCTTGTCGAGAACTAGATAGTGACTTATCGAGATGTCAAATAAATACTCAGTTTGTCCTGAATGGACTGAATTCTTCCAATTTTTATTTGATTAAATCAAAATAAAATTAGAATAATTTTATATCAAAAGTATTTTACTACAATAATTTATTAAATTAAATTATTTTAATTCTAAGTTATCGAGAAGTCTAAAATTTATATTTGTAGAGAACTCTATGAATCAACATATGTCGAGATCTCTACAAGACTTATCGAGAAGTCATAATGAGGCTTGTCGAGAAATCCTTTGAGAAGTCAAGAAAAAGACTCATTGTCGAGAAGTCATTTAGACTTATCGAGATCTCAGTTCTCTACATACTTTTGTTCTTTTTGGTTCTGTCTTATATTAATTTCTCATATTGAAAATGTACATTAACATTTAGACAGTTTTTCTTAGAATTTGAAAAATTTCAAGTTGAATTTTGAATTTTGAAAAATAAATATACAGAGAATTCTGAAATATTTATAAACCATATTACATTTAATTTCCAATTAAATTAAATTAATTTTGATTCATTAGAAATTAATCTGCTGCAATATATTAACTGAGTTCTTTCCTTTAGGATGAAGAATTTAACATTCCAATTTCACCAACAAGTCTAGTGAAAGTTGCTTCATCCAAAGGTTTAGTGAAAATGTCAGCTAATTATTTTGCTGTTGGAATAAAAATGAGCTTAATAGTACCATTTGCTGCATGTTCTCTAATAAAATGGTACCTTACATCAATGTGCTTAGTTCTAGAATGATTAACTGGATTAGCAACAATAGATATATCACTAGTATTGTCACACATAATTGGATTTTTGTGTAACACTAGGCCATAGTCCATTAATTGATTTCTAATCCAAAGCACTGGAGCACATCAACTTCCAGCAGCTATGTATTCAGCTTCAGCTTTGGAAGTTGACACATATTGTTGTTTCTTAATGTATCAAGATACAAGTCTTTGACCAAGAAATTGACAGCTTCCACTAGTACTCTTTCTGGTTAACCATGCATCCAGCAAAATCTGCATTTGTGTATCCAACAACTTCAAATCCAGTTCCCTTAGGATACCTCAATCCCAAGTTTGGTGTTCCCCTTAAGTATCTAAAAATTCTCTTCACAGCCATCAAATGTGATTCCTTTAGATTGTCTTAAAATCTTGCACACAGACATGTTGCGAATATAATGTCTGGTCTACTAGCAATCAAGTACAACAAAGATCCAATCATTCCTATATAACCTGAAATGTCTACACTTTTACCTATCTTATCTTTATCCAACTTTGTAGCTGTAGACATAGGTGTTGATGCAGGTGAAAAGTCAACCATTCCAAATTTCTTTAATAAATCTTTAAGATACTTGGTTTATCTGATAAAGATTTCATCACTTCTTTGGCTGACTTGGAGTCCAAGAACGTAATTTAATTCTCCCATCATGTTAATCTCATATTCACTCTGCATGAGTCTTGAGAATCTTTGATATAATTTTTTATTTGTAGATACAAAAATGATATCATCCACATAGATTTGAACTAAGATCGTATCACCACAATGCTGCTTATAGAATAGAGTCTTGTCAATTATTCCTCTAGTCAATCCATGTTTAAGCAAAAATTCTGACAATGTGTCAACCAAGCTCTAGGTGCTTGATTCAATCTATACAGAGTCTTTAGAAATTGATAAACAAAATCTAGAAATTCAGGATCTTCAAAGCCAGCTGGCTGTTGCACATAAACCTCTTCTTCCAACTCACTATTAAGGAATGCACTCTTTACATCCATTTGATACACTTTAAAATTTGAGTTTGCAGTAAATGCAAGAAAGATCCTTATTGCTTCAAGTCTTGCAACTGGAGCAAAAGTTTCATCATAACACTATGCCATAAACGCCCTTATACAACATGATTAAGTGATGTTGCCGTAAAAGATGTTGCCATATCATTATGATGATCTACCCTATTACAACATGTTTTAATTATGTTAGCATAGGTCTTTTAAAGTGTTGTCAATCCAAAGTATAAATTAAAATATTCATTTTTTATTAAAAAATAATTAAAATTCTGCTGACTTGTCACGTTGGGTCCCACTTTGGGGTTCCCCCTTGTTGACATGTCCTTGGTGGGTACCATCTGCGGACCCCAAGCTGCTGACGTGGCAACCGTGGTTCCCACACTACTGACGTGGCTGGTGGGCCCCACATGGGTGCCCCGCACTATTGACATGGCAGGTGTGGTCCCCACACTGCTGACGTGGCAGTGGGGGGGGGGAGTGTGGGCCCACACCGCTGACGTGGCTGGTGTGGTCCCTGTATGTGGGCCACACTCTGATGACATGGTGGCTATGGTCCCCACCTGGTGGGGCTTTACTGCTGACGTGGCGGGGTGTCCACCCTGCTGATGGTGAGGTGGCAGTACTATGAAGGTTAAGTAAAAAATTTGCACAACCTGGGAATTGAACCCATGACCTCCCACATAGCAATATGAGGTGCAATCCACTACACCACACATGAAAATGTATTTTGTTCCACATTGTTTGAATATAATCTTATACAAATAACTGATTTTTACTTAAAAGAAAAGACTCTTTAATTGACTCCTTTAATTTTTTTAATTATTTTTTGACGATCCATCCTTACGGTTGTTAGAAACTATAGATTTTAATGGTGTACCATCAGTTTTACGATTATATATATTTATTTTGCAAGATAATATAGCAGTCAAAGTAGTATGAATAAACTAACCCTTAAAATGCATTATTGTCCCGAATGAAGTATCGATTTTTTTAAAATAAAATTTTGACGATCCATCCATACGGATGTTAGAAACTATCAATTTTAGGGGTGTACCATCATTTTTAGTATTTTATACATTTATTTTGGGAGATAATATAGCAGTCAAAGCAGTCAGAATAGACTAACCCCTAAACTGCACTATTGTTCCGAATGAAGTATCGATTCTTTTAATATGAAATTTTGACAATCGAAAATATCGATTTTAGGGGTGTACCATCATTTTTAGGATTTTATATATTTATTTTTTGAGATAATATAGCAGTCAAAGTAGTCATAATATACTAACCCTTACAATGCATTATTGTCCCGATTGATGTATTGATTTTTTTAAGATAAAATTTCGACGATCCATCCATACGGATGTTAGAAACTATAGATTTTAGGAGTTTACCATCATTTTTAGGATTATATATATATATATATTTGGAGATAATATAGCAGTCAAAGCGCCACACGAACATTATAACGGTTAAACGCGTAATAATTTCCTGTTTAACTACGTTAAATCCATTTAACAACTCAATCATCAACTCCACCATAATTATTGCAAGATCAGTCCCTAAAATATATTAAATCATCACCAACATCAATCCATAACAATCAACCATCAAAACCTAACTTTTTTTACAATCCAAACTCAATGAATCAACATGTACTTAAACATAACTCAAACTCAATCTTATAACTCAGGTAAATCAAAGGGTGGATGATGTTTATAACTTTCTTGAAGCTTGTTAATACTTAATAAATACCTATATCCTTTATGAGACCTTTATCTAGCTTTAGGAGCCTTAAACTTCCATGAAAAATCAAGAAAATAAGTTGGTGATTTTCAGAGTTACTATTCACCCTCAACTTCAAACATTTTTCTAAATTGAAAACTTCATGGATGGGCTTAAAATTTGGTACGTGACTTACCCATGATATGAAGGATGTTTTTTAAAAATTTGGTGATTTTTGAATGAGTAGAAGGTGAGTTTTGAATTTTGCATTCCTTCTTGTTCTTGAAAATCAGGATTGTGTTCTTGAAGAGAGAGAGAGAGAGAGAGAGAGAGTTAATTGGCTTGGCTTCCTTTAAAAGTATTAGGTGATATTTGTTATATGTATTGTGTATGTATAAGGTGTGTTCAATAAGATGCTTCCAATTCAAGCCTAGGTCTTAGCTTGCACACCACACTTGACTAGGCATTTTAATTATAAAACATGAATCCTTATTTTAAGAAATGTTGTCTTTCACATAATTCTTAATTTAATTAGCTAGCTTAGATATTTTATTGCTAATTAATTTGCATGGCCTTGGTTCGTTTATTTATTCGCTTATGTATTCGCTTGGTCACTTATCCGTTTTCGTGGTAAATCTTCTTAAGCGATTTGCAGAGTAAATCTTTTAATCGTAACTCTCATATTTTCTCATACTTGACCTTGGGTTTTATTTGTAGAATTTTAGATCCTTGATCATAGTGACATTCTTATATTCCTTGATAGCTTATAAAATGAGGTCGTTTTAAAACATTGGTTTTCCTCCGAAAACTAATGACTTTTACATACACTCGTTTGTTATGTATAATCATAATATCAACTCGGTATCTTAAATTAAAAACTCTTATATGGTGTGGCCATAAAAGGTTTTATTAAACAGCAAGGTTACTCTTCATAAAGGTCTTTTACCGATGTCAAAAATTCGGGCTTATACAATATATATATATATATATATATATATATATCTCAAAAAATTGGCTCATGTCATCCGACTTATGTACAACTTTTACAAAACCCATTTACAGTCAATAATAAGATATGTATCATTGTTGTACCTGCAGAGTATTGTCATGGGTATCGGGAAAAAATGTAAAATTACATGATTGCGCTTGCTTTGCGTCTCTTTTTAAGTGTGCTACAAATTCATAATTCGTTACCTCTTACTTTTGTTCAATATCATAATTTCTGCATCACTGTATAACTGCATTACAAGTAGCAAGAAATATTTTAAGACACCCCCACAGAAAATGAAAAGGAACTAATAATTCATCCTTTTGCAGCTCTTCAACTTCTCTAAAAAAATCAATAGCAACCAACAAATCAATAATTACCTTAACAAAAAAAAGACATATATAAAAGTTGCATAAAAATTTCAAAATAAACTCAAAAAAACTTAAAATCAATAAACAAACAAATTATATAGAACCAATGTCCACAAAAATTGTTAGGTAATGAATATAACACATAAGGGTTGAATGTGTTTTGAACAATTTTAATGGCTTTCTTAACTGTTACGAATGGTGAACAAAGTAATTTGTCTTGTAGAGATACTATGCTTTAACAGGAATAATAAACCATGCACATGAACACACTATCTTTCAAAACTCACTTAATTTTATATAAAAATCAAGCTAGTGTTTTGCTACAAATTTTCGGATTCTTGGTATGTTAAGAACTCAGCTTCTCTCATGAGAGTTACAAGAATTTTAGATCTATTTGTTACAACTGAAATAAAGCATCCAGTTTTTACTTTATAGAACAGTAACCACTGGTTTTACACAGCATGCAATAGCATGTACTAAACCCTACTTTAAGTTAACTAAAACTTTTTATTTCTGGCTTAGTATATCTTTACAAATCGTGCATGTCTGTGTCTTCTCCTTTATCAGTCAATCTTGGCCTTTAATCTTGTACTCTTCAAGCTGCTTTTTGTAGACTTTTCAAATCAGTGATTGATTTGTTTGTTGATTGATAACCTTGGATATTTAACTGATCTGCATTCTATACTTGAGTTTTACATCGAGATCTCCAGTTTGGTATATAGAGAACTCGATATCTCGATAAGTATAATGGCTTATCGAGATCTCGTATTACTTTAGTTGTTTTGACTTATCAAGTCTGTGAGTTATTGAATGTGACATTTTCTTGTCGAGATCTCTGAGTTCTCGAGTATGATCTTGACTTATCGAGATCTCTGAGTTCTCGAATGAACCTGACTTATCGAGGTCTCTGAGTTCTCGAATGAATTTGACTTATCGAGGTCTCCATTTCTTTGCATGGAGAATTGACTTATCGATATCTCTGAGTTCTCTAGTGATATTTTGACTTGTCGATATCTCAGAGTTCTCTAGTGAAGAAATGACTTGTCGATATCTCCAATCTTGGCTTATCGATATCTCTAAGACTTCTCTATAAGCTTTTCTTGACTTCTCGATAAGTCATTCTGAAGTTCTCGAATGACTTCTCTATAAGACTTAATCTGTGACTTGTAGATTTATTGACTTAGAATATTTTTCCCAAAACAGATTTATTCAACTCCAAGCTTCTTCACATTTTCTCTGAGCATGATCTTCATGATCTTCTTCCAGAGCTTATTCTTAGGCTTGAGACTGTTTACAGAAAAATACTCCAGTCTAATCTATTTACACTTTTACAAAATTAATGATACAGTACAAAATACAAACTTAGATTATCATACAACTTACTTAGGGATGTCAATTTTGACTTAGTCTTGTTAAAGTACAGGCATGGCTTGCACAATAATCTCCCTCAATTTGTGAGAAGATTGTTTATCACAAATTCATATATGTTAACAAGACTGACCCCAAGCTATAATGAACAATTAAACTTACATATAAATTAACAGAAATACATCATTTAACATTGAGTGGTTATAGAAACTTTAACAAGTGTATTCATTACATGAGATCCTCATAACCTGGCTCCTTTCTAATGAGATCTTTAAGAGTTACTAATACTTCTATCTCTTCAAAAATTTCAGTCCCTCTCAAAGCTTCCACAAGTTTGAGCCACTCATCTAATGCATAACCATTTAAGTAACCAACTTTAAATCTGGAGTATCTTCCAACCTTTATGTTCAGAAAATGTCCATCTTTGGAAAGTCTGTTCATCCCTTTTGCTTTAAGATCATTCGATCTTTTCTCAATCCTTGCAAGTTTTTCTGCATACTTCATATCTCTTTCTTCCTTTTCAGCCTTTGCCCTTGCAATTTTCTCATCCCTTTCTTTCACCCATACACAACATACAGTTTTCCAGAACCTTGTGATTGTATCCTTATCCTTCATTAAACTGACCACTCTTTGAATTCTGTGGGTGAAAGTGTGTCCATTGGGTTACTGCCAAGTAAAGTGAAAGAACCATCATCATAGTATATTCTGATTTCTGTATATGATACAAACCAGATTCTGACTATTTCTTCAGCAAGTTGTTGAAAATATTCTTCATATGTGAAGCACCAATTAAGTGGCAGAAAGTCAGATTGATCATAGCAATTCCAGTGAGATCTCTAAGTAACTTGTAGTTGCTTTGTTTTTCTTCCAACATATTTAAAGTAAGTCTTGGTTGGTGGTGCAAATGAAGGTAGGTTTGAAATTTTCTTTAAGGTAGTTTGGCTGGTAGTTATTGGGATTTTGAGAAGAGAGTTTGCAGTTGGCTTATATAAGAATTTTGGCTTTGAGGTGAAGGATGATTGAGTGTTTGAGCTAAAAGGTTTAGTGGGTTGATCTTGGTTGATTTGGATTGGTAGGGATTGTTTTTGTGGTCCTGAGCCATCTTCCTTCTTTTTTTTTTCCTTCATTCATCCCCTTTCTTCCTCTCATCCTCCTTCTTCTTCTCATCTCTTTTCTTCTCCTTTTCTTTGCTTCCTGTTGCTCTGGAGGATTGACTTGGATTTGATCTAGAAGGTGGTTGATCATTTTGCTTCTGCTCATCATCATCCTTGTCATCTTTTAAATTGAATTGCAGATTTGGCAACATGGTATCAACATTCAGTAGTGTTAGTCCCTTAACAATGCAACAAGAATCACAGAAGGGGGTTGAATGGAATTCTTGAATCTTTTTCACAAAGATATAAAATGTTCTATCTTAATAATATATAACTGTGTGAATTGATTTGCAAAATGCGGAATAATAACTTGGGATGAATCAATACACAAGTAATTAAAACACAAGTCTTTAAAAACTTTCTGGTGGATTTGAAAGTATCCACCAGAGATATATATTATATCAAAAGAACTATGTGTAGCAAGATTTGCTCACAACTGCTTACAAATATGAACAACTAAGTTTGCAGAGAAATGCTAAGAATACAGCTTACAAATGTTTCTCTGAGAAATTCTAGCTTAGTGTTCTTGTTGTTCTATTTGCTACTTCTTGGTTTATATATCACCAAGATTACAAAGTAATAAGACAAGATAATAAAACAAAACCTATCAAGTCTACTACTATGCTGCTTCATTACTCTATTCCAGCATCTTTGAATATCTTCATAATAGTATGGAAATGGCAATGCTTCTTTGTTCTCTAAAACCTAGTTGAATAGGCTTCCACATTCCATTTGTATACATTTGACGCATGTGACTGTGTTTTCACTATCAACAGATGTTTGAATTCTTTATCCGTCGGGTTGATGATCATCCGTCGGGTTGCCTAGTTGATCATCCGTCGAGTGGCATTGTTGTTTATCCGTCGGGTAGCTATCTGGCACTTGACTTCATTTCATTTATGCAAAATTACAAGACATCATGTAATAACCCCCAAAATTTTGAACTTTTTGTAACCCTTGTGAATAGTGTTTTTGCTGAATGAGAAAACTTTTCATGCCACACTATGTAGGGGTTCTGTTATGGATATTCTGAGATTTTATTAGTACTCTATATGGTATATAAGGGTATGTAAAGGTCGTCAGAATCCAATACCGAACACTTTGATTTTTCCCGGAAATCCACTAGATACGGAAAGAAATGAGTATAAGGTAACAGGATAAAAATGATTTAAATTAAAGGATTATAAGAGAGGATCATAAAAAGGAATATAATGTATTGAGAAAGGTTAAGGAAACCTAAGTAATAAGATCCCGGGTATGATCCCTCAAACGATAAACGAAAACGAAAGTTAAGCGAACCGTATAATAGATCAGCGGTCATTAGGCAAACAATTAGAAGCTAATCAAAGATATTAGTGGGGATGATGTCATCCAACCAATAGAAAGAGGACAAAGGAGGGATGATGACATCACAAAGTGATGCAAGCATGACATAAGAAGGAAGGAAATGTGGTGGATTGTTAACCACACAAAACCAAGGTTAAATTGGTAATTAACCTAAAATAAAACAAATCTAATTTCATCCACCAAGCCAAAAAAATCATTTCTCATCAAAACAAAATTTTATTCTTCATCACCAAGGCTTGCTCTCGGCTTTTTTCAACTTTAAAGGGAAGAATTTTCAAAACTCAAGATCAAGGCTTCCTAAATTGGTAAGATAATTCCCTAGTCATCCTTATGCATAGTTAGGGCTATCTTATGAGTTTAAGCCTTCAATTCTTTCTCAATCTTCTTCAAGAAATCAATGAAGAAGACAATGAATAGTGATTTCAAAGTTTTTAACTTGATTTTTTCTTGTTTTCCTTTAAGATCCAAGCATCCCTAAGACTTCTCAAGGCTTCTTAAGGCTTCCTAGCTACTCCCACCACTTCAAGGAAGGTATATCATCTCCAAACCTTAGCTTTAATTTGTATATTAGGTTGATTATGGTTGTGAGGGTAAAGAGTAGCTTGAAACTTGTTTATTTAAGAGTTTGGGTTGGAATGGTGGTGATTGATTTGTTAAAATCTTATGATTTGGTTAAAGAATGTAGTATAGTTTAAATTCAAGTTTTTGGATTAAGTAGATTGATTATAATGAGTTGATTTGGGGCTGTTGTAATGTAGTTTAAATGGAGGTTTTTTGGGTTGTGAATTGGGGTTGAATTGTGATGGTTTTGGAATGGTTTAAATTTGGGAAATCGCGTAAACATAGCCGTCGTAATGTCCGATTTACTTTAGACTGCTTTTGTTCATAACATTAGGACCCGAGAACCCCCTGCTAGATGTTGACCATTGCCATGTTTAGATAGCTCATGTTACGAGCTTCATTTTGATATGTAGTTCGTTTGATTCCGATGTACGGTTTAGGAGAAACGACCGTTTTAAGTAACGGCATTTCGCGAACGAAACTTTTCCCCTCGCCTTACTTTGAAACATAGGTTAAAGACTAAAAAGGGTTAATTAATGTATGAAACAATTATGGTAAGAGTGTTAGGCAGTTGGTAAGACACTCGCGAAGGAATCGCCGTAAAACTCGTAATGATTAAATTATTAAAAATGGTGGAGCCGAGGGTACTCGAGTGACTTAAGAGAATCAGTAAGCGCAAAACAAGCGTTAGAGTCTAAGTTAGTTAAAGTATAGATTTACAAGTGACTTTGGTTTAATTCCAACTTACTTGTTATTTATAGGTTACCAGACTCGT
The DNA here is from genome assembly GCF_009905375.1 of Apium graveolens. Lineage (NCBI taxonomy): Eukaryota > Viridiplantae > Streptophyta > Magnoliopsida > Apiales > Apiaceae > Apium > Apium graveolens. The sequence continues at coordinate 220,015,986 of NC_133655.1, read as the reverse complement.
CCCGAGCCTTTTATCACCCCCAGTCGCTCAGGCAAGTTTTCTACCCGTTATACTGTTATTGTGATGTATACACTTGTATATGCATTATCTTGTAATAGATGCATGATGGTTATATTAGCAAATTCTTGCGATATATTGTAGCATGTGATATGGTACATATGCATGCCTGTTTCGTATTCTTGCCATATATATCTGTTGGTTCAGTTGATAATACATATGCTAGAGAATAGCGGTAATTTGCATATACCCTTAGTATAGGGACCCAAAGGTGAAAACATTTTCTAAAATCGGGAGTCGAGGATCCCGAGTAGATTTTATATATATATATATATTATATATATATATATGGTTATAGTTTTCAAAGCTATTAATCGAATAAGGTTTATTCGATAACTTTATTTTATTAATGAATATTATCTTGAATATTCATTCGAGGACTTATGACTCCTTTATATTATTTATTGAATATTATTTGAATATTCATTTGAGGATGTATGACTCCGTTATTTTATTTAATGAATATTATTTATAATATTCATTCGAGGTATTATGACTCCGATTATTATTAATAATATTCTTTATTTTATTAAAGAATAATGTGTCGATAATCAAACTTACTTTTGATATTCAAATAAAGATATTACTTTCGTATAAGTGTATCTTTGATTATTTACTATTCATTTCAAGTAAGTTTTACAACTTTTACCTCAAGAATTCTTTAGGGGAATATTATTTAAATAATAATATCCAGATATTTCTTTTTATTGAGACTGATTTACTTTATTAAATCAGCATTATTCCAAACACTCTTTAAAGTATTTTCGAGTCTTTAAAAAGATTTTCAAAAGTTAGAGCGGATCCCAAAACTCATTTTTATATTTAAGATCCTCCTTTCGAAGGGGATTTAAATACTCACTCAAAACCTGAGGGATCCGGCTCTGTGGTGTGTTTTATATTCGCAACAAGGTTGATGTCTTGATAAAAGAATTTTGATTACTTACCCAACGCTCGGGAAGTAAAATTCTTGGAACAAGTTAATCCATTAACAGGCATCACCTGGGAAATATCGGTGAGTTTTCCTTTCCAACTAGATACGACTTCTTGGTGGAGCCGTATCAACAAGTTTCTACTTGGGGAAAGTGGTGACGAGCTTTATGTTTCAGAGTCATGGATTTCATCTGAACTAGGAGTGGCGTAAGTGGCCGAGTAGCGCCGGCCCAGCCTTATTATTATATTGGCCCAAATGGCCTGGAAGTTCCGCTAAGGCGGTCCATTCCTTAGGAGTTCAGTGTTCGGTTGACAAGTAAATCCGACAGGTTCTCCTCTACATGTAGAAAATGGTGGGGTTGTACTACTACGACTGATCATCGTAAGTGGTCTTCCTGGCGCGGCAAACTCCCGTAATGAGTTCATCATCCAGTTGGATAATTCTGCAACACTACCCGTAGCATTTCGATCGAAAGGCTACGAATGGGTGGTTGCCGAAGCATTGACAGGGTCAAAACAGTTTTATTGGTGTATCCATTGAATGAAGTATCTCGTAACTTCATTTCTTTTCAAAACATTTCAAAGATCAAATATATTCAAGTTTTAATTGTGGTCTCATCTATGGGATGACCTCGTGAATCTTATTATGCTTTGAACAGTAGTAGTTCAAGTAGATTTCTAAAAATGGTATAAGTATAGTGAAGTAATTGGTAACTTCATCTTCTTTTAAAACTTATATCCAGTAAATAATTACCTTACACATGATAAAGGATTCTAGTAAGTATCCATTTAGATACTTGTATTATTGTTATCACTATATATTATCTTGCGAACTGTAAGGCTCCTCTTGCTTTATTTCTTCATCACACAACAACAGTTAGGAAAGATGGCCAGACTCCAGCAGACCCAGCGCAAGCGCGTGGGAAGCATCCCGCGTCTTCCTGTTGATGTTGTAGTTGCTATAGCTGCAGAGGTAGATCTATTGGTAGATCAGACATTCTACTTTTGAGAATCAATTATGTATAATTATAACTTGTGGCAGATAATGGCAATTAACTGTAAATTTATCAAGTAATCATTTTGGGTAGTAATAACTTTTAATTGTGGATTCAAGGACTTGTACTTATTTCAATTTCATCTCTGAGACTATAACGGGTGGTGGTGTGTGTTAGTGTGGGGTCTCAGCTTGAGGTTATTTATTATTAATTAAGTGAAGTGATATTGTGGAAAGAAAGACCGTGACGACCCGGATCCCTGACCCCGGATCTGGGGGTGTTACAGAAATGGTATCAGAGCTAAACGTTATAAACCTCAGAGATGATGCGACGATTTAATAACAAACTCACAAAGATAATAAGAACTCTTGCCAAGTTCATGGTCGGACTATTTAAAGTAGTGCTGACAGTTAAAACCCTTACGGGAACCCTTATAAGTATCATGATAGTAACTTAGCTCGTTTAATGTGTAGGCGCTTGAGATAGAGGACCCTGAGATGTTCGAGCGTGAGCATGATGAGGCACTGCTAGATGTCGAGGATCAGGAGGAGCCTGAGATGGAGGAGGGTGAGGAGGACCCCTCAGAGGAGTCAGAGACAGAGGTCATTGCTATTTCAGATGAGGAGGACCCGGATGAGGTCCCAGTGGCTGAGGAGCGTGTCAGAGCTATGGTAGTGTACACTGGTACCCCTTTACCCACACTCCCTGTGGTCAGAGCCCCTACCCCGCCACTTCCATCCTGGAGCACCTATGATGATAGCTCAGAGACCCATACTTCCGAGCCTAGGCAGACTGAGGAGGCGCCCCCAGCGGCTCCGGATTCACCACCTCTCGACCCTGCCCACAGGCAGTCTTTGTTAGCCCATGGTTATGTTCAGGATGTACTGAGGACCCGAGTGGCTGTTGCTGAGGCCCGACTGGATGGGGCCAGGAGGGAGTTGGATGCGGAGAGGGCGGGCAGGCGTACCCGAGCTTATGAGACTAGGGCTTCTATACCCCGATCCTTGAGGAGGGAGCTTACGGGGATAGAGCTCACGTCCCGAGCGAGACTCAGATCTCTCCAGGGGGACAGGCATGGTAGGATCTCCAGGCGGCAGGCGACTATATCTTCCGTCGTGCGATGGAAAGGGTATGCGAGCTGACCCGCTCCGGTGTGTGATTCAGGATTGACGATGGAATAGTCTAGTTGTCTAGTTAGCCGATGCCTTAGTAAGAGCCAATTTGCCGGGATAGTTGACTTGTATATAGCATCCCTTTTTCTGACTAGACAGATAGACTCTTGTGTATGACTTTTGGGACAGATGGCTGTAGCACTGTTGTACTTTTGACCAGATCAAACTATGTATTTCTCGCACTATGTATATATTTGTTTCCTTTCAGTTCAGCTCCTTAGTGGCGAGATTACTGTTTTTATCATTATTATTACTGCACTTCTTAGTAGAACTGTCATAATGTAATAGAATTGCGAGATACGTTCTCTCCATTATAGGAGCTGTGCAAGGCACAATGTTGTATATGATTGTGACCTAACGTTGAATTTCCCAATAATATTTTTTTTATCAGAATCATGCCGCCAAGAAAGATTGGAACTAGGGCGAACCCTGGATCTGAGGACCAGGGAAGCCATAACCAGGATAATAGGAACCAGGAACACAGTGAAGAGGAAGATGAGGATTATGTGGAATAGGATGACTCCCTGTATGAAGAGGAAGAGGAAACATATGATGTTGAGGGATTTGAGATAGAGGCTGAAGAAGGAGAAACTGAGGTTGAGCAACCAATACCAAACCCAGACATGGATCCCATGGACAAGTTCATGCAACTCCTAAGGCAGAATTTGGAACGTCAACCCAACCCACCCCCTCAAGGAAATAACAATGCTGTGGCAAACTCTTTCAGGGCTTTTAAGTCCCTTAAGCCCCCTGAGTTCCACGGATCAGCCGACCCAGTTGAGGCAAGGGCATGGTTAAAGGAAATGGAGAAATCCTTTGAGATTCTGAGTATCGATGAGGCACAGAAGACTGTATTTGCTACCTACCTTCTGAAAGGAGAAGCTAACTACTGGTGGGAGGCCAAGAAAAACATGGAGACAGATGTTATCATAACCTGGGAGAGGTTCAGTCAGTTATTTCTGGGAAAGTATTTTCCGAGGTTTATGGAAAACCAGATGGAGCTCAAGTTCTTGGAGCTAAAGCAGAATAACTTATCTGTAGCAGAGTACGAAGCGAAATTTACTGAGTTATCAAGGTTTGTGCCGAAATTTGTGAGCACCGAGGAAAAGAAAGCTAGGAGGTTTCAGCAGGGACTGAAACCGTGGATTCAGAATAGGGTGGCAATCCTTGAGCTTACGGATTATGCCACTCTGGTGCAAAAGGCAACAATTGTAGAAGCCGGAAGTGAACAGATGCAGAAGGAAAGAGAGAAGAAGGGAATAAAGAGGAAAAGTATGAGCATGGGTGGAGATTCCGCAGGAAGGAGCTTCCCAACTAGATTTAATCGAGGAGCAGTGTCCCTACCGGGAAAGAACACTGGGTTTAAGCGGCCAATGAGCGTGAGTGTGAGCCGGAGCTGCCAGAAGTCAAGAATGTCCTATTCCAACCAGTCTCGACCCCCATTGCCAGCCTGTAACACTTGTGGAAGAATGCATTCTGGGGAATATAAGGGAAAGCCAGTAACCTGCTTTAAGTGTGGGCAAGTGGGCCACTATTCTCACAAATGCCCTTCGTCAGCCCCTGCCGTCATTCCAACCACCACTTGTCATCAGTGTGGACGCCCGGGTCATTGGAAGAGGGAATGTCCAATGAACAAACCAGCAGCTTCAGGAGCCAGCAAGGCTGCCTCCAATAAGCCACCTACTGCGAGGACTTTCAACATGACAGTCCAGGATGCTATGAAAGATTCAGATATGATAGCAGGTACCCTTTCTCTAAATTCAGTCAGTGCAAACGTTTTATTTGATTCGGGAGCAACTAAATCTTTTATATCAAAGGACCTTGCGCGTAAGTTAAGACTTAAGGCTAAACCCTTGATAGAACCCTTACAAGTAGAAATAACCAATCATGAGATTATTCCTGTTAACCAGATTCACCCCGCCTGTGAGATAGGCATAGGGGAGCAATCTTTTAGCGTTGATCTGATTCCTTTTAAATTAGGGGAGTTTGATGTAATTTTGGGAATGGACTGACTATCTAGCAATGATGCTCAGATAGACTATAAGGGGAAGAAAGTTAGGTTAAATATCCCAGGGAAGAAAGAAGTTATATTTAGAGGAAAAAGGCAGACGCAGAAATTTTTGACTATGGCCCAGGCCAGAAGGATGCTACGAAAAGGAAATGAGGCCTATCTAGCCTATGTGGTAGACACGCAGAAGGAGGTGCCCAACTTACAAGATATTCCGGTAGTCAACGAATTTGAAGACGTATTCCCACAAGACCTTCCGGGATTACCACCCGATATAGTGATTGAATTTGCTATTGAGTTGGCCCCAGGGACGGCGCCAGTTTCAAAAGCACCTTACCGGTTAGCCCCGTTAGAAATGAAGGAATTAGCTATCCAATTGCAGGAGCCATTACCTAGAATAGACGATCTGTTTGACCAGCTAAAGGATGCTGTTTATTTTTCCAAGATCGACCTGAGAACTGGATATCACCAACTAAAAATTAAACCCGAAGATATTTCCAAGACAGCGTTCCGTACCAGGTATGGGCATTATGAGTTCTTGGTAATGTCCTTTGGATTAACCAACACCCCAGCGGCTTTCATGGATTTAATGAATAGAGTATTTAAGAAATACTTGGACAAGTGTGTGATAGTTTTTATCGATGATATTTTGATTTACTCAAGGACTGAGGCAGAACATGCAGAGCATTTGAGGATAGCTCTAGGAATACTCAGAGAGGAACAGTTATATGCCAAATTCTCGAAGTGTGAATTCTGGCGGAATGAAGTATAGTTTTTAGGACATGTGATCAATAAAGAAGGAGTATTGGTCGACCCCTCCAAGATAGAGGCGGTCTCAAATTGGGAAAGGCCAACCACACCCACAGAGGTAAGGAGTTTCATAGGATTGGCCGGCTACTATCGTAGATTTGTACAGGACTTTGCGAAGATCGCAGCCCCTTTGACACGACTTACTCGTAAGACAGAGAAGTTTGAATGGACGAAGAACTGCGAGAACAGTTTTCAGGAATTAAAGAAAAGGTTGGTAACGTCCTCGGTGTTGGCATTACCAGACGGAAAAGGAGATTTTGTGATATATAGTGACGCGTCGCACAAAGGATTAGGGTGTGTGCTTATGCAGCACGGTAAAGTGATTGCGTATGCGTCGAGACAATTGAAGGAATACGAGATTAGATATCCTACTCATGACCTTGAGCTCGCGGCAATAATATTTGCCTTAAAAATTTGGAGGCACTACTTGTATGGAGAGAAATGCGAGATTTTTACCGACCATAAGAGCCTCAAGTACATATTTACGCAGAAAGAGCTCAACATGCGCCAGAGGAGATGGTTAGAACTAATCAAGGACTATGATTGTGAGATTCTCTATCATCCGGGGAAAGCCAATGTGGTGGCTGATGCCCTTAGTAGAAAGGAAAGACTCAGAATGATAACGACTTCGGAAGAATTGATAAGGGATTTTGAGAGAATGGAAATAGAAGTTAAGGTAACCGGAACCGGAACTGCAAAGCTGTTTGAGATATCAATGCAGCCAGAGTTATTAGAAAAGATTAGATTATGCCAAGGAAGAATGATGAAGGAGGGCAGAGAGTCAATGTCTGGAGAAAAGATCCATACTGAGAGGGACAATAAGGGGATAATGAGGTATTCCTACAGGATTTGGGTTCCGAATGTTCAAGAACTTAAAGACGAGATTTTGGATGAAAGCCATAGTTTAAGGTATTCCATTCACCCGGGAAGTACCAAGATGTATAGGGATTTGAGGGAATATTACTGGTGGCCCAACATGAAGAGGGACGTAGCAGAATGGGTAAATAAATGTTTAACTTGCCAAAGGGTAAAGACAGAGCACCAGAGACCCAGTGGACTTTTACGACCCCTGGAGATTCCCGAGTGGAAATGGGAACATATAGCGATGGATTTTGTTGTAGGCTTGCTAAGGACGAAAGCCAATCATGACGCCATATGGGTAATTATAGACCGACTGACAAAGTCAGCTCATTTCATTCCTATCAATGAGAGATACACAGTCGATAGACTGGTGGACATTTACCTTAAGGAAATAGTGACGCGACATGGAGTCCCAGCGTCCATTGTCTCAGACCGAGACCCCAGGTTCAACTCCAGATTTTGGAAGAGCTTTCAGGAATGTGCGGGGACCAAGTTAAATATGAGTACCGCGTACCATCCCCAGACGGATGGGCAGAGTGAAAGGACCATCCAGACACTAGAGGATATGTTGAGAGTCTGTGCAATAGACCTTAAAGGAAGTTGGGATGACCACTTGCCGTTGATCGAGTTTTCTTATAACAATAGCTTTCATGCTAGCATCGGAATGCCGCCTTATGAGGCCCTGTACGGAAGAAGGTGTCGATCTCCCTTATACTGGGATGAAGTAGGAGAGCGGAAGATGCTCGGACTCGAAGTGGTCCAAAGAACCAAAGACATAGTGGATCTTATCAGAGGACGGCTTGTAGCAGCCCAAGACAGACAGAAGAAATATGCAGACTTAACCCGAAAGGACAAGGAATATGAAGTCGGGGACTTAGTACTGCTAAAGGTATCCCCTTGGAAGGGATTAATGAGGTTCGGAAAGAAAGGAAAACTAAGCCCAAGGTACATTGGACCTTTTGAGATATTAAGACGGATTGGAAAGTTTGCTTACGAGCTAGCCTTACCCCCTAACTTGCAACAAGTTCATAATGTGTTCCATGTGTCAATGCTCAGGAAGTATCATCGGGATGCCAGACATATAGTGGAGTACGAGCAGGTGGATATGCAACCAGATCTGACGTACGTGGAGAAGCCAGTAAGGATTATAGATAAGAAGGAGCAGGTGCTTCGGAACAAAGTGATCAAACTAGTCAGAGTACTATGGCAGAATCATAATGTAGAAGAATCAACTTGGTAACTAGAGAGCGCAATGCTAGAAAAGTACCCCCATTTGTTTTCTATTTGATTCCGGGACGAAATCCTTTTAAGGAGGGGAGCCTGTAATAACCCCCAAAATTTTGAACTTTTTGTAACCCTTGTGAATAGTGTTTTTACTGAATGAGAAAACTTTTCATGCCACACTATGTAGGGGTTCTGTTATGGATATTCTGAGATTTTATTAGTACTCTATATGGTATATAAGGGTATGTAAAGGTCGTCAGAATCCAATACCGAACACTTTGATTTTTCCCGGAAATCCACTAGATACGGAAAGAACTGAGTATAAGGTAACAGGATAAAAATGATTAAAATTAAAGGATTATAAGAGAGGATCATAAAAAGGAATATAATGTATTGAGAAAGGTTAAGGGAACCTAAGTAATAAGATCCCGGGTATGATCCCTCAAACGATAAACGAAAACGAAAGTTAAGCGAACCGTATAACAGATCAGCGGTCATTAGGCAAACAATTAGAAGCTAATCAAAGAGATTAGTGGGGATGATGTCATCCAACCAATAGAAAGAGGACAAAGGAGGGATGATGACATCACAAAGTGATGCAAGCATGACATAAGAAGGAAGGAAATGTGGTGGATTGTTAACCACACAAAACCAAGGTTAAATTGGTAATTAACCTAAAATAAAACAAATCTAATTTCATCCACCAAGCCAAACAAATCATTTCTCATCAAAACAAAATTTTATTCTTCATCACCAAGGCTTGCTCTCGGCTTTTTTCAACTTTAAAGGGAAGAATTTTCAAAACTCAAGATCAAGGCTTCCTAAATTGGTAAGATAATTCCCTAGTCATCCTTATGCATAGTTAGGGCTATCTTATGAGTTTAAGCCTTCAATTCTTTCTCAATCTTCTTCAAGAAATCAATGAAGAAGACAATGAATAGTGATTTCAAAGTTTTTAACTTGATTTTTCTTATTTTCCTTTAAGATCTAAGCATCCCTAAGACTTCTCAAGGCTTCTTAAGGCTTCCTAGCTACTCCCACCACTTCAAGGAAGGTATATCATCTCCAAACCCTAGCTTTAATTTGTATATTAGGTTGATTATGGTTGTGAGGGTAAAGAGTAGCTTGAAACTTGTTTGTTTAAGAGTTTGGGTTGGAATGGTGGTGATTGATTTGTTGAAATCTTATGATTTGGTTAAAGAATGTAGTATAGTTTAAATTCAAGTTTTTGGATTAAGTAGATTGATTATAATGAGTTGATTTGGGGCTGTTGTAATATAGTTTAAATGGAGGTTTGTTTGGGTTGTGAATTGGGGTTGAATTGTGATGGTTTTGGAATGGTTTAATTTTGGGAAATCGCGTAAACATAGCCGTCGTAATGTCCGATTTACTTTAGACTGCTTTTGTTCATAACATTAGGACCCGAGAACCCCCTGCTAGATGTTGACCATTGCCATGTTTAGATAGCTCATGTTACGAGCTTCGTTTTGATATGTAGTTCGTTTGATTCCGATGTACGGTTTAGGAGAAACGACCGTTTTAAGTAACGGCATTTCACGAACGAAACTTTTCCCCTCGCCTTACTTTGAAACATAGGTTAAAGACCAAAAAGGGTTAATTAATGTATGAAACAATTATGGTAAGAGTGTTAGGCAGTTGGTAAGACACTCGCGAAGGAATCGCCTTAAAACTCGTAATGGTTAAATTATTAAAAATGGTGGAGCCGAGGGTACTCGAGTGACTTAAGAGAATCAGTAAGCGCAAAACAAGCGTTAGAGTCTAAGTTAGTTAAAGTATAGATTTACAAGTGACTTTGGTTTAATTCCAACTTACTTGTTATTTATAGGTTACCAGACTCGTCCCGAGCCTTTTATCACCCCCAGTCGCTCAGGCAAGTTTTCTACCCGTTATACTGTTGTTGTGATGTATACACTTGTATATGCATTATCTTGTAATAGATGCATGATGGTTATATTGGCAAATTCTTGCGATATATTGTAGCATGTGATATGGTACATATGCATGCCTGTTTCGTATTCTTGCCATATATATCTGTTGGTTCAGTTGATAATACATATGCTAGAGAATAGCGGTAATTTGCATATACCCTTAGTATAGGGACCCAAAGGTGAAAACATTTTCTAAAACCGGGAGTCGAGGATCCCGAGTAGATTTTATATATATATATATATATTATATATATATATGGTTATAGTTTTCAAAGCTATTAATCGAATAAGGTTTATTCGATAACTTTATTTTATTAATGAATATTATCTTGAATATTCATTCGAGGACTTATGACTCCTTTATATTATTTATTGAATATTATTTGAATATTCATTTGAGGATGTAAGACTCCGTTATTTTATTTAATGAATATTATTTATAATATTCATTCGAGGTATTATGACTCCGCTTATTATTAATAATATTCTTTATTTTATTAAAGAATAATGTGTCGATAATCAAACTTACTTTTGATATTCAAATAAAGATATTACTTTCGTATAACTATATCTTTGATTATTTACTATTCATTTCAAGTAAGTTTTACAACTTTTACCTCAAGAATTCTTTAGGGGAATATTATTTAAATAATAATATCCAGATATTTCTTTTTATTGAGACTGATTTACTTTATTAAATCAGCATTATTCCAAACACTCTTTAAAGTGTTTTCGAGTCTTGAAAATGATTTTCAAAAGTTAGAGCGGATCCCAAAACTCATTTTTATATTTAAGATCCTCCTTTCGAAGGGGATTTAAATACTCGCTCAAAACCTGAGGGATCCGGCTCTGTGGTGTGTTTTATATTCGCAACAAGGTTGCTGTCTTGATAAAAGAATTTTGATTACTTACCCAACGCTCGGGAAGTAAAATTCTTGGAACAAGTTAATCCATTAACAGGCATCGCCTGGGAAATATCGGTGAGTTTTCCTTTCCAACTAGATACGACTTCTTGGTGGAGCCGTATCAACAAGTTTCTACTTTGGGAAAGTGGGGACGAGCTTTACGTTTCAGAGTCATGGATTTCATCTGAACTAGGAGTGGCGTAAGTGGCCGAGTAGCGCCGGCCCAGCCTTATTATTATATTGGTCCAAATGGCCTGGAAGTTTCGCTAAGGCGGTCCATTCCTTAGGAGTTCAGTGTTCGGTTGACAAGTAAATCCGACAGGTTCTCCTCTACATGTAGAAAATGGTGGGGTTGTACTACTACGACTGATCATCGTAAGTGGTGTTCCTGGCGCGGCAAACTCCCGTAATGAGTTCATCATCCAGTTGGATAATTCTGCAACACTACCCGTAGCATTTCGATCGAAAGGCTACGAATGGGTGGTTGCCGAAGCATTGACAGGGTCAAAACAGTTTTATTGGTGTATCCATTGAATGAAGTATCTCGTAACTTCATTTCTTTTCAAAACATTTCAAAGATCAAATATATTCAAGTTTTAATTGTGGTCTCATCTATTGGATGACCTCGTGAATCTTATTATGCTTTGAACAGTAGTAGTTCAAGTAGATTTCTAAAAATGGTATAAGTATAGTGAAGTAATTGGTAACTTCATCTTCTTTTAAAACTTATATCCAGTAAGTAATTACCTTACACATGATAAAGGATTCTAGTAAGTATCCATTTAGATACTTGTATTATTGTTATCACTATATATTATCTTGCGAGCTGTAAGGTCACTCTTGCTTTATTTCTTCATCACACAACAACAGTTAGGAAAGATGGCCAGACTCCAGCAGACCCAGCGCAAGCGCGTGGGAAGCGTCCCGCGTCTTCCCGTTGATGTTGTAGCTGCTATAGCTGCAGAGGTAGATCTATTGGTAGATCAGGCATTCTATTTTTGAGAATCAATTATGTATAATTATAACTTATGGCAGATAATGGCAATTAACTGTAAATTTATCAAGTAATCATTTTGGGTTGTAATAACTTTTAATTGTGGATTCAAGGACTTGTACTTATTTTAATTTCATCTCTGAGACTATAACGGGTGGTGGTGTGTGTTAGTGTGGGGTCACAGCTTGAGGTTATTTATTATTAATTAAGTGAAGTGATATTGTGGAAAGAAAGACCGTGACGACCCGGATCCCTGACCCCGGATCTGGGGGTGTTACACATCATCTATGTACAATTAATCAACCTATTCTGCATATCTAGTTAAAGTCAACATGACTTGAGTACTACTTACAGAATCTTAACAATGTGTATGCCGAAATGTGCTACAGACTTATTGTTATACAAGCTACTCACTCAATGGATAATAAATCATCATCCGTCGGGACTATAATCCTTATCCGTCGAGTGCTACATTTTTTACTAAGTAAAATCTACTAAGGTGTTTTGTTAATGAAATCATCAAGTTCACAACATATCCAGAACAATCTCCCCCAATTTATGTCTACTGGAATTGTAGCCATAAATTAAGAGAAACTTGATGATAACAAAACACCCTAAAAATACAACTTTGAAAGTAAGTAGATAAAACTGTAAAGTGCTTCATATAACAAAATGTACAAAGTTTTGCTCACAGTCATTTTCAAGGTGCTCCTCTAGCCTGAGCAGATTAATCTATTTCCTTGAAGATTTGGATCTCTTTCCAAGCTTTCTGTTATTTTCTTCTATCTGATTTTGGAGCTGTCTGTGGAATTCCAGTTCATCAGATTCTGAGAGATTTAGCTTTTCTTGCATTTCCAAAAGAGTCTCATTGCTAGAGATGCTCAATTGGTCTTCTAATCTGAAAAATCTTCTCACTCCTTTCTCATCCATGAACTCCATCAGCCAGTAGGGCCTTAGATGCAATCTTCTCCCTGTGTAGGGAATGATTAGAGTCTTTGGGAGTGCATCTTTAGCTCTAATACTCCTCAGTTCTTCAATCTTCTTTAGAACCAGTCTTCTTGTAGTTACATTGAATCTAAAGTTCTTCTTGAAGGATGCCTAAACCTTTATGAGCACAACTTGGCTTTCTTGAAGAATCCTATGAAGTGGCCATTGAATCTCCTTTCTTCCCTTGTACTTGAAAACCAACCTTTCAGGTAGATTCCTGTAGGCATCAATTCCTCCCACTTCTTCTAGTTCATCTAGATAGAGATTTAAATCAGAGAATTCCTTGATGTCACATAAGTACATGTAATCTCCCTTGTTGACTTTGGATTGAGCTTTAGTTAGAGATTTGGATTTGAGAGGTGACAACTTCACTTTCTTGACTGCTCTTGACTTTGTTCTTTTTGGCTTGCTAAGGATTGGCAAATTGAAGTCAGGAATTGGTAGACTCTCCCAGTCTATTGGTTCATCCTTAGGCACAATAGGTTCATCATGAATGTTCCTGTAATGATCCACCACTTTAATGTCTTCAAATACCACAGAGGGTTTTGATGCTTAAGTTGTAGTTGGAGTGGATTCCTTGGAAAACTGATACTCCAATTCCTTATCAACAAAGTCCAATTTCCTTTTGGTTCTTTTGGCCAATACCTTGTATCTTTGAGATTTCTTCTGTTGTGGTTCAACTTGCTTCTTTGGATCTTGAGATTCAGTTATTTCAGATGGCTAAGTAGGAATTTGTTGTGTTGGTTTCACAGCTTGTAGCTTGGCCAAGATAGCAACTTATTCTTTCTTTTGTTTAGCCTTTTTAGCATCTAAAATAGCTTGCTTCTTTTCCTGCTTGAATCTTGCCTTTTCTTCTCTCTTTGCTTGAGCAAATTGAGGATGTCCAGCCACCACACAAATTTCTTTCCCATTCCTGAAAACTTTAGCAATTCTCCTTTTTAAGGCTGAATCAGCTGGATCCTTGTATAAGGCAATTGACCTTGATAACACTTTCTTCTCATTAGGCTTAGGTGTCTCATACACTGTATCCAAAGGGTTCTTTAATGATGATTTTGGATAGTTCACCCTTGGCTTCAGAATTATTTCAGCCTTTGGAGATTTGATGCAGGATGGTTGTCCCCTTTCCAGGTAGTTCATGCTCATTTCATTCACAGAGATTTGTCTGACTTGAGAGTGATGAATGGCTGACTTTTCTGGCTTCTTTACTAGCCCAAACTTCTTCTGAATGTCCTCATCAATCTTCTCCCAGTTGATTGGCTTCAACAACTCCTTTTCACCTGCTCTTAAATTGGCTGCTGCTTCATTTATCAGATCAATGCTGTCTGTAATTGGTGGCTTGGTGAAAACAATTGTAGGCACAATTACTTTACTGATTTGAATGCTAAGCTATTTCCCCCCTCACTTGGTCTTGTCTCCCCCTTTTTGTTATCATCAAGTTGAGTAGAAGAGGTTTGTGCAGCCACCAGTTTCTGAAGCAAGTCTGTCTGTTGAGCTTGATGCAGATGAATTGTTGTAAGAGATGCTTCCATAGATGTCATCCTTGTTTCTAAGACATCTATCTTTGTGGCAAGATCAGAATTTTTCCTGAGCTGTCTCTTAATATCAAGCATTGTAGCTTCTGGAAGCTTGGAGTCCATCTTGTCAGAAATAGCCTTCTTTATCTCATCAATATCTCCTTTGATGGTGTTGACATCTCTAGCATGTTGGAAGCCTTGAATCTGTTGTAGTTGCAGAGAAGCAAGATGTGCTTGAAGGAGCTTCTTGGTGTTGGCATTTGTGGTGGTTTGAAGAGCAGAATTTGTCTGATTTATAAGTTGGATCAAGGTTGTCTTGAAGTAGTGTTCATCACAATGTTTTGAAAATTCCCATGATGGCATGCCTGATCTTGAACTGGAACCTACTTCTCCCCCTATGTCCAATGACTCTTCTTCACTATCTCCACCTTCATCTCCAAAGAAATCTGCTGAACCACCAGTCTCATAATCAACATCACCAGCTGTAGAGGGCAATGCTGTGATGACATCCTTAGCTCTTAGCATTGACTGAGTGGTATGCACCAAATTGAGCATCCTTTCTGCATTGTCAATGCCCTGTTCAGCTAGAAGTTGATAAGCTAGAACATGGTAAGTAAATGCCTCAACATCATGGGAGGTGGAATCTATAACAACTTGAGGTTACTGAGATAGTCCCACCCTGTCTGCATTCCGGACATTCATTAACTCGCTAGCAATGACATCCATCCTTATAGCTCCTGTACCTGCATTTCTCTCTTGTTCTCTCTTTTGTTGCATCAGGGTCTCACCCTGGTTCCCCACCCTCACACCCCCACCTTCACCATCTAAGGTGGGACTCCTCTCACTCTCTTTTGCCAATCCTGAATAAATGGATTGCATATTTTCACTCTTTTCCTCTCCTTTTTCCTAAGAGCAACCCAGACTCTCACTCATAACACTCTATTCCCTCAATCCTAAGAGTGACTATACAACCACTAAGTCTTCTGATGAAATTTGAAGTTGTGCAGAGATACCCGACGGATGAGGAATATCCATCGGGTTAGCAGTTTGACTATTCGACGGATAAATGCTGTTAAGCTTATCCGTCGGGATACAATCACTACTCGACGGATGAGCAATATCCATCGAGAGAGTAGAAATGAATGAACTTGGAATTGAAACTATTGTGGACTCTGTGCTGATTGATGAGATTTTGGGCACAGATGTTTCAATAGTTCCTGAAAGAATTGGCAAGTGAGCCAACAAATCATCAAAAAGATGATACTCACTTGTACTAAATTTTGGCTTCCCCAACAAAGTTAAAGAAGGGGAATCAGGAATTGATGTGTTAATCATATCCACATCCAGAGAGTTTGTGGGAGAGTTTGGTGTTTGAGGTGCTTCTATAACTAATGATTTTGGCTGTGACTCCACATTTATTGGAGCCACATCAAGCTGAATTTGTGAATGTGCAGTGACTGTGTCTTTAGCACCACTTTGCACAGTGTGTGAACCCTGTGCATCCCCAAAGGTTTTTGATTTCTTCTTTCTGGCATAAGTTTGGGGTGAGCTAGTGTCCCTTACCCTTTTGGCCTGTGCTCTTGGTTGAGAGCTTTGTTCAATAGTCACATCCTTTTGGGAGGATGCAACTAGAAATGAGCTTTTATCCTTATTAATCACTGCAGTTTGTTGGAAAACTGCAGTGTGGCTAGGCTGAGAACCACTTTGAAAGAGATATGTCCTAAGTCCAATCATGTATGAGGATTTAGGAATAACTTTTATGTAATCTGTTTTGATTTCATTGATATTAATAAAAGACTTGTTTTGTTTTTATTGCGGACTCTATCTATTTAAATGTTTAAATAAGATATACCACAGTTTAGAGTAAAATTTTTATGGATTGTGATGAGATCATAATAATGAGACCTAAAACATGATAACTCTAAACTTAAATAGTTCCTGGTCTTAGGATTACTAACTGGTAATTAATAATCCGCAAAGATCGGTACATACTATGCTTGCTTCATTATGAAGGATGTCTGTTCTCATAGACATTTGTGTGGTGACACTATAGCTAGTATGTAGGTACTTATTATAGAATAAGTTCACTGAACATGACTCACACAGCTGAACAACTGATGGAGTTCACTCACGTGTCTGCAGTTGTTCATATAGTGATAGTTGTACAAGTAGCCTTAGACTTGAGGTCATCATAGTCATCTTGTGTACACTGAACTATGCTTTGGTTTAGTTCTTAGTCTCAAGGGAAAATTATAAGGGCTCTACTGGGTATAGGAATTTGTACACGAAGATAATGTATGATCAATAAAGGATCTACCCCTTCCAGTGTAGGAAGAGAATGTTCAATGCTGATCTACTTATGTTAGTTCAGGAATCTCTGGCCAGAGTGAATGAAATTAGAAAGGAGTTTCTAATTTACATTAAATATAACTAAGCATAGTGAATGGGAAAGCAGGTGATTAAATAAGATAGGCTTGACACAAGTTCCATGCCTTGTATTTAATCGTGACATTGCAGGGTAGAAGGAATTGATTGTACGGTAACTACTCACTGAATAGGTTCTTGGTATTCTAAGCAGTGAATTCGTATTATCCGGATAGTCGCGATATGCTGAGAAGTATCCCTCACGATGTAGAATAAATATGATTAATTAATTAATCATATTTAATGAATTAGAGAATTTATATAAATAATGATAAAATAGTTTTATTATTATTTATTTCTACTACCGGCTTAATATTGAACCTACAGGGTCACACCATAAAAGAGAATGATTTAATGGTGGAGGAATTAATTAATAATGGCTGATAATTATTTATTTATGAAATAAATAATTAATTGGTAAATTTAATAATTGATTAAATGAGATTTAATTGATTATAAATTAATTAAGAAAAGGTTCTTAATATTATTAATTAAGAATTTAATTTTTGGAAATTAAATCAAGTGAGAGAATTATTTCTAAAGAGTTTAGAAAAAAGATTAATAATTAAAAGGTGTTTTAATTATTAGTGAAAATAATAAAGGGTTAATAATAATAATATTTTAAGGGAAAATTTTTAGCTAAAAATTTTACCTATAAATATACCATTATAAACCCTATTTTTGCCTCAACCCAAAAAGATTTACAAAACCCTAATTCTCTCCATCTCCTCCTCCTTCATTATATCATTTTCTTGGTGGATACCGGTGGAGTGCTTCACACTTGAGGAGCAGCTGCTAAGGATCTCCGTTCATCGTTCTTGGATCGCTATTAAAGACCTCCATCTTTCCATTAACGTAAAGCTTCTTAAAGTAAACATACTGAACTACGAATTAAATATTATTTTTTCGCATGGATCCTGCGGAGGGTTTCATTTTTTTTAAGATTAAATTTACGTTTACACTGTGTTTATGTGCTAAAAACCCTTCAATGGCATCTGAGCTACTTGCGAAAAGTTTTTAATTCGTTTATGTGTTTAACTGTTTTCGATATATGAGCATGTACGTGATTTGCCATGATTTGATGTTGATATAATATGCTTATATATGTATGGTTTTGAATATATGATATTCATATGAGTTGTATAATCATAAGATGATTATGTAATCTATATATATACTGATATATACATGATTTATGTTTGTTCTAATTATGAGAATCATATTAGATACGGATTCTGAATTGACTGCTGCAGATTTGCTGAAATCTGGGTCTAGTGTCCGATTTACGCAAACGAATACCCTATTCCATAGGTAAACGAGCGTCTGAACAAAACTGATAGTTGAAGCTATCAACGACTCGTCTGTAAGGCGTTTGACGTCGTTTACTGCCTGTAAACAGTGATTCTTATTTTTCTGATTTTTGTCATATTTTCTTTTTATGATTAGATCATGGATAATATGATATGTTAAGATCAGATTATGTGTTTTAACATGCTTTTATGTGTTGTATGAGCATGGTGGATGGTTATGTCCTTTCGACCTTAGTGTAATGGTTTTGGTTTTGGTTTTAAATACGACTTGCATGTCGTCAATCTTTGTAATCATAAATCTCGAATGTAACTCGAGTTATTCTTGTAAGTTCATTAGATTAGTTTTACTTTCAATCATGTAATATAATTGAAGACTCAAGAAGGCTATCCAATGGAGGTTATACAAAGAAGAAGACGAGGCATACAAGAAGTCTAAACAAAGAAGAAGACTTATGTAATAAGTAGTTGTATTTATTTCCATCACCATATTAGATTGACCTTGATCTTTATCATGAGCTTGATAAAGATCACATAGGATGGGGCCATAACCAAACACATTTACTTTATTGCACTTTACATTTACTTGTTTATTTAATTTTATATATGAGATATATGCCTATGTTTACCATGCGATGATAGATTTAGGTGAACTTAAATCAATATAAGTCGTGCTCTAGAAAATCTAGAATATGAATCGTTTCTTGCCTTAACAATAAATATTATGAATACGATCATGAGATTCTTGTATTTATGAAACACATAATTGAATATGAATTTTCAATATTGAGAGAAAAGATGATTCTGTCAACAACAGATTTCTATCTGTAAGAAAGGGTTATTAAGTGACGCCTCTTGACAATGCTCCACCCGATCTGGGAATCATCTGATTATCGATTATTGATTTGAAATATTTAATTTAAAAGGAATAATCTCTTTATAATATGATTATGATTGTAACGTAATATAATCCCTCTAAAATTAAATAATATCAAGTAGTAATTGGCCAATGACACAACGGGCTTGTGTCGGTCATAACCTTCCAACATGGTAGAAAGTGGTTCTTATTTTTAAATCATTGTCATTTTGTGCTGCAGCCGAGGGCTTTGATTTCGAAATAAGAAATACTTGTCTATTACATAGAGATGTGTACATTGAATTGATTTCTAAAGGTCGGTACGTGCTACAGCCGTGGGCCGTTGGAGACTGATTCATTTGTAAGAAATGTTGGGTTAGACTTGATTTAGAATATTGAGTTTGTCGTGCCACATCCGTGACTCAATTATTCAAGAGGCTAAAGTTATATTAGGGAATAACATAAGATGTAATTGACAAGAGTTGTCTGCCTATTGAACATCACATGACATTTCGTGCCACAGCCGAGGTTGTGTGATGGAATGTAGGATCCCTATTCCCACTAGCATTATGAATGCTTAATTTTCACTTAGGGGGTTGAAAAAAATTAGATAAACTAGTGGGAGACACTTATGAATAAAGACCCGATTCATATAGTGTTTTGAAATGAAATTGAATATTTGCTAAGTGTTGTTATGTGTTTATCATTTACAGATTTACTATATTCGTCATGTCTTCTGCACTATCACTCCGGAGCATACTAGATGCTCACAAGTTGACTGGTCCTAATTTAGCTGTTTGTTTTCAGTGTAACAAGTTGGGGCATTGGAAGAGGAACTGCAAGGTTTACCTTGCCGAATTGAAGAAGAAGAAGGGTAGTAAGACTACCACTTCTGATTCAGGCATGTTCATGATCGAAGTTAATATGTCACTAGGTCAAATTTCTACTTGGGTATTAGATACCGCCCGTGGTTCTCATATTTGCAATTCGTTGCAAGGACTAAAGGGAAGTAGGACTCTTGAAAGATGAGGTGATCCTACTTATGGGCAATGGGGCAAGGGTTGCGGCCATATCTGTAGGATCATTTAGTTTACATATGCCTACGGGCAAGACTATTATTTTGAATAATTATTATTACGTTCCCTCTATTGTGAGGAATATTGTTTCTATTCCTATGTTGGTTGTGGATGGTTTTTCATTTATTATTAAGAATAATGAATGTTCTATCCTTAGAGATAATGTTCTTTTTGGATGTGGCATTTTAAATAATGGTCTGTATGTATGTGACGTAGAGCATGATTTACTTCAGATTGAACAAACTAATAAAAGAAAACGAGATGATGAAAATCTGACCTATTTATGGCACTCTAGGGTAGGTCATATTAGTGAAAATAGACTGCGAACATTGCATAAGGAAGGGTTACTTGACCCCTTTGATTTTGAATCATATCCTACATGCGAGTCTTTTCTATTGGGTAAAATGACCAAATCTCTATTTAGTGGACATGGAGAGAGGGCTGCAGATTCGATAGGATTGGTACATACAGATGTATGTGTACCAATGTCTACGCAAGCCATGGGTGGATTTTCGTACTTCATTACTTTCATAGATGATAGATCTAGATTCGGATATGTGTATTTGATGAAACACAAGTCTGAAGCCTTTGAAAAGTTCAAAGAATGTAAACATAAAGTGGAGAAACATACCAAACACAGTATTATAACTCTTCGATCAGATCGAGGTGGTGAATACTTGAATGGAGAGTTTCTAGATTATCTCAAAGAAAATGGTATAGTCTCCCAGTGGACTCCTCCATATACTCCACAGTTAAATGGGGTATCTGAAAGGAGAAATCGAACTTTGTTAGACATGGTTCGGTCCATGATGAGCTATGTGAATCTTCCAGTATTCCTATGGGGTTATGCATTGGAAACCTTAGCATATTTACTGAATAAGGTGCCTTCCAAATCTGTTCCTCAAATACGATATGAGATATGGAAAGAAAGGAAACCGAGTCTTAAACATGTTAAGATTTGGGGATGTCCAACTTATGTCAAGAAAGTTAACCCAGATAAGCTGGAATCTCGATCCGTAAAATGTAATTTTGTGGGATATCCTAAAGAGACTTTGGGGTATTACTTTTACACCGATCATCGGGTGTTTGTCTCCAGACATGCTACCTTCTTGGAAAAGGAGTTTATCCTTGAAGGAAACAATGGGAGCAAAATTGAACTTGATGAAGTTCAAGAAGCACAAACTACTACGGATCAAGTGGAAACACCTGTTCAGACTGAACAACCTTCTATGGAACAGCCCATTCGTAGGATAGGAAGAGTGTCTCGCCAACCTGAGAGGTATTATGGCCTTGTCATTGAGAATGACAATGAGTTGTCAATCATTGATGATGATAACCCTGTGACCTATAATGAGGCTATGAGTAGTGTTGACTCAGAGAAATGGCATAGTCCCATGAAATCCGAAATGGAATCTATGTATACCAACCAAGTATGGACTCTGGTTGAGGCGCTTGAATGTGTTAAGCCTATTGGGTACAAGTGGGTATACAAAAGAAAGATTGGAGCAGATGGCCAGGTGGAGACCTATAAGGCCAGGCTCGTGGCAAAAGGATTCAAACAAAGGCAAGGGATTGACTTTGATGAAACTTTTTCGCATGTAGCCCTGTTAAAATCAATTCGGATTTTGCTTGCGATTGCTGCTTACTACGACTATGAGATCTGGCAAATGGACGTGAAAACGGCCTTCCTCAATGGGGAACTTGAGGAGGAAGTGTATATGACACAACCAGAGGGTTTTCTTTCCAAGGGAAATGAACACCTAGTGTGTAAGCTGCTGCGAACCATATATGATTTAAGGCAAGCTTCTCGTAGATGGAACAACCATTTTGATGAGATAATCAAAGAGTTTGGTTTTATCAAAAACATAGATGAACCATGTGTCTACAAGAAGGTTAGTGGGAGCGCGGTAATATTTCTTGTATTGTATGTGGATGACATACTTCTTATAGGAAATGATATACCGATGCTACAATCAGTCAAAGTATGGCTATCAAAGAACTTCACCATGAAAGACTTGGGAGAAGCATCCTACATTCTCGGTATGAAGATCTATAGAGATAGATCTAGAAGAATGACAGGTCTTACCCAGGGTACATACATCCAGAAAGTGCTTAAAAGGTTTAGCATGGAAAACTCCAAAAGAGGTCTCATACCGATGAGTCATGGAGTGTCCCTTTCCGAAAAAATGTCTCCTAAGACACCTGAGGAAAGAGAGCGTATGAGTAAGATTCCTTATGCTTCAAAAATTGGATCTATCATGTACGCGATGTTGTGTACAAGGCCTGATGTTGCTTATTCAATTAGTGTGACGAGCAGATATCAGTCCAATCCAGGTGAAGACCACTGGAAAGTAGTGAAAAACATCATTAAGTACTTGCGAATGACTCAGGACATTTTTCTTGTTTTTGGTGGTGAATCTGAGTTGAAAATAGAGTGTTATACTGACTCTAGTTTTCAATCAGAAAGTGATAGCGAATCCATGTCAGGGTACGTGTTTACTCTGAATGGTGGTGCAATTCAGATTGTTGAAAGAGGAGATGTCAACGTTGAGAGAGTTGACACACATAACAACATAGCAGACCCACTCACAAAGCCACTTTCTTAGAGTCACTTTGATCGTCATAAAGACAAGATGGGTATTAGATACCAGAGTGATTGGCTTTAGTACAAGTGGGAGATTGAAAGAGATATGTGCTAAGTCCAGTCATGTATGAGGATTTAGGAATAACTTTTATGTAATATGTTTTGATTTCATTGATATTAATAAAAGGCTTGTTTTGTTTTTATTACGGGCTCTATCTATTTAAATGTTTAAATAAGATATACCACAGTTTAGAGTAAAGATTTTTATGGATTGTGATGAGATTATAATAATGAGACCTAAAAGATGATAACTCTAAACTTAAATAGTTCCTGGTCGTAGGATTACTAACTGGTAATTAATAATCCGCAAAGATCGGTATATACTATGTTTGCTTCATTATGAAGTATGTCTGTTCTCATAGACATTTGTGTGGTGACACTATAGCTAGTATGTAGGTGCTTATTATAGAATAAGTTCACTGAACACGACTCACACAGCTGAACAACTGATGGAGTTCACTCACGTGTCAGCAGTTGTTCACATAGTGATAGTTGTACAAGTATCCTTAGACTTGAGGTCATCATAGTCATCTTGTGTACACTGAACTATGCTTTGGTTTAGTTCTTAGTCTCAAGGGACAATTATAAGGGCTCTACTGGGTATAGGAATTTGTACACGAAGATAGTGTATGATCAATAAAGGATCTACCCCTTCCAGTGTAGGAAGAGAATGTTCAATGCTGATCCACTTATGTTAGTTCATGAATCTCTGGCCAGAGTGAATGAAATTAGAAAGGAGTTTCTAATTTACATTAAATATAACTAAACATAGTGAATGGGAAAGCAAGTAATAAAATAAGATAGGCTTGACACAAGTTCCATGCCTTGTATTTAATCGTGACATTGCAGGGTAGAAGGAATTGATTGTACGGTAACTACTCACTGAATAGGTTCTTGGTATTCTAAGCAGTGAATTCGTATTATCCGGATAGTCGCGATATGCTGAGAAGTATCCCTCACGATGTAGAATAAATATGATTAATTAATTAATCATATTTAATGAATTAGAGAATTTATATAAATAATGATAAAATAGTTTTATTATTATTTATTTCTACTACCGGCTTAATATTGAACCTACAGGGTCACACCATAAAAGAGAATGATTTAATGGTGGAGGAATTAATTAATAATGGCTGATAATTATTTATTTATAAAATAAATAATTAATTGGCAAATTTAATAATTGATTAAATAAGATTTAATTGATTATAAATTAATTAAGAAAAGGTTCTTAATATTATTAATTAAGAATTTAATTTTTGGAAATTAAATCAAGTGAGAGAATTATTTCTAAAGAGTTTAGAAAAAGGATTAATAATTAAAAGGTGTTTTAATTATTAGTGAGAATAATAAAGGGTTAATAATAATAATATTTTAAGGGAAAATTTTCAGCAGAAAATTTTGCCTATAAATATACTATTATAAACCCTATTTTTGCCTCAACCCAAAAAGATTTACAAAACCCTAATTCTCTCCATCTCCTCGTCCTTCATTACATCGTTTTCTTGGTGGATACCGGTGGAGTGCTTCACACTTGAGGAGCAGCTGCTAAGGATCTACGTTCATCGTTCTTCGATCGCTATTAAAGACCTCCATCTTTCCATTAACGTAAAGCTTCTTAAGGTAAACATACTGAACTACGAATTAAATATTATTTTTTCGCATGGATCCTGCGGAGGGTTTCGGTTTTTTTAAGATTAAATTTACGTTTTCGCTGCGTTTATGTGCTATAAACCCTTCACACTTAACTCTCCATCCTTATCCTTAGGGTTTCTTTTATGTTCACCCTGTCCCTCACCTACCTTTCCCACCTTCACACTCCCCTCTTTGGTTTTGGTAGATTTTACAACTGGCATCTTTTGAGAGATACCAGAGGGGGTTTTATTTGATTTGGATTTTGAAACTTTTGATGGTTTGGTAGCTTGGGTAGCCAACTGTTGGGTCATTGACACAGTTGCCATAGCTACACTAGAATTCAAAGAAATTTGTGAGGTTGAAATAGTAGGGTCATATGAACTTACCTCACTTACCTGAGGTGCTTCCATTACAGGGAAATAGAAGAGTGACACCTCCTTGTGATGGTTTGCCCTGTTTAAATCTGCAATAATTCTCCTCTCTTGAACCCAACAATGTAATTTGTTGTTTGGGTTCTCAAGTACAATTTCCTCAGAGAGGTGGTTAGCTAGAATCATGAAAAATCTAGCATAATAAACATTTTTACCCCTCTTATTGAACTCCCCTAATTTAAACCCCAACTCAAACAAAACAAGATCACTAAAATTAAAGAACTTATCTGTAACTAGCATGTAGAGCATGTTAAGCATAAAAATATTGACAGAATCAAAATTACTGATTTTACCAGAAAAGACCTTGGTAACTACATCACACATGAAACTCCATTCTTTCCTAATACCCAACCTCCTAATATCACTTAACTTAGAAGTAGAGAGTGCATAGTTCATGAAATTAAGCATATTAACAATATCAGTATCTGTGTGTGGTAAGGTCACAGTATTATCATGAATTTTGAAATATGCTTTAATAACATCACTATTGATACATAATTCCTTACCTTTAATGGTGAGTGTGATGGTCTTATCAGTAGAGTTGCATGTAGCAGTAGTCCACATCTCTTCAATAACCTCACAGAAGATGGTGGGCGATTCTAGCATTGCATAGCTGAGTTTGCAGTTCTTCACAAAATCCATCATTTTGTGGTAGTCACTTAAATGTTGAATCCCCTTGTTTACTAGAGCCGTGAAGTTGTTCTTCTCATAAATGTATCCAGTTTGTGACATGATCTTGACTACTGGTGCCATTGTTAGAGAGTGGAAATTGCAGAGATAGAGATGATAAATGCTTTTGAGAAAGAGAGAATTTAGAGCAGATAATTTGAGAATGATAAAAGAAAAGCAATGAAAATGAAATAAGCTTTTATACTATCTCAAAAATAACCGTCAAAAATAATAAAGTAAAATAAAGTAACCAATGAAAATTGCCCAAAATAGCCGTTTAAAAATAAACAGTAAAAATTCCATCATTTATCCGTTGTGTTATGCTTACAAACTGTAAGTATACTCGATGGATAATGTTCAGGAAATTAACGGCTAAGATTAAGACAATTCGACGGATGAGGATAAACTGTTATCCATCGAGTTATAAAATATTCCAGAAAAATAATTGATTTTTATTTACAAATAGTATTCCGACGGATGATCAAACTCGATGGATAAAGTGTTGGATTTTTAACGCAGCGGGGGCATGGCAAAACACTTTTATACATACAAAATCCAAATAAAAGCATATAAATCGTGAATAAAAATTCGAGGGATCGAATCTAACCTTTTAAAATTAATTCGGAGACAACGATCAGAGATCCTTAGCAGTTGCTCCTCAAGTGTGAAGCACTCCGCCGGTATCCACCAAGAAAACGATGTTAAGGAGGAGGAATGAGGTGGAGAGAATTGAGTTTTCCGAACTTTTTGGGTTTTGTGTTGGTTGGAATTAAATTAGGGTCTATAATAGTGTATTTATAGGCAAAATTTTCAGCTGAAATTTTCCCATAAATAATATTATTATTATCCCATTTATTATTCTCATTAATAATTAAAACACCTTTTAATTATTAATCCTTTTTCTAAATACTTTAGAAATAATTCTCTCTCTTGATTTAATTTCCAAAAATTAAATCCTTTAATTAATAATATTAAGAACTTTTCTTAATTAATTTATAATCAATTAAATCTCATTTAATCAATTATTAAATTTGCCAATTAATTATTTATTTCATAAATAAATAATTATTTAGCCATTATTAATTAATTCCTCTACCATTAAATCATTCTCTTTTTATGGTGTGACCCTGTAGGTTCAATATTAAGCCGGTAGTAGAAATAAATAATAATAAAACTATTTTATCATTATTTATATAAATTCTCTAATTTATTAAATATGATTAATTAATTAATCACATTTATTCTACATCGTGAGTGATGCTTCTCAACATATCGCGACTATCCGGATAATATGAATTCACTGCTTAGAATACCAAGAACCTGTCAGTGAATAGTTACCATACAATAAACTCCTTCTACCCTACAATGTCCCGATTAAATACAAGGCATGGATCTCGTGTCAAGCCTATCTAATTCAATCACTTGCTTACCATTTACTATGCGTAGTTCTATGCAAATTAGAAACTCCTTTCTAATTTCATTTACTCTGGCCAGAGATTCCTGAACTAGCATAAGTGGATCAGCCTTGAACATTCGCTTCCTTCACTGGAAGGGGTAGATCCTTTATTGATCATACATTTTCTTCGTGTACAAATTCCTATACCCAGAAGAGCCCTAATAATTGTCCCTGGAGACTAAGAACTAAACCAAAGCATAGTTCAGTGTACACAAGATGACTATGAAGACCTCAAGTCTAAGGATACTTGTACAACTATCACTATGTGAACAACTGCTGACACGTGAGTGAACTCCATCAGTTGTTCAGCTGTGCGAGTCATGTTCAGTGAACTTATTCTATAATAAGCACCTACATACTAGCTATAGTGTCACCACACAAATGTCTATGAGAACAGACATCCTTCATAATGAAGCAAGCATAGTATGTACCGATCTTTGCGGATTATTAATTACCAGTTAGTAATCCTATGACCAGGAACTATTTAATTTTAGAGTTATCATCTTTTTAGGTCTCACTATTATGATCTCATCATAATGCATAAAAAGCTTTACTCTAAACTATGGTATATCTTATTTAAACACTTAAATAGATAAAGCCCGTAATAAAAACAAAACAAGTCTTTTATTAATATCAATGAAATCAAAACAGATTACATAAAAGTTAGTCCTAAATCCTCATACATGATTGGAATTAGGACATATTCCTTTCAATCTCCCACTTGTACTAAAGCCAATCACTCTGGTATCTAATACTCATCCTGTCATTATGACGATCAAACTTTCATAAAGTAGCTTTGTGAGTGGGTCTGCTATGTTATTATATGTGTCAACTCTAATTCAATACAATATAAGAAATGTTATCGCGCTCCCACTAACCCTTTTGTAGACGCATGGCTCATCTGCATTTTTGATAAAATCAAACTCTTTGATTGTCTCATCAAAACGAATGTTCCATCTTTCGAGAAGCTTGCTTTAAACCAAATATGGTTCGCAGTAGCTTACACACTAGGTTTTCATTTCTCTTGGAAAGAAAACCATCCGGCTAATTGCCAGATCTCATAGTCGTAGTAAGCAACAATCGCAAGCAAAATCTGAACTGATTTTAACAGGGCTACAGGTAAAAAGTTTCATCAAAGTCAATCCATTGCCTTTGTTTGAATCCTTTTGCCACAAGCCTGGCCTTATAGGTCTCCATCTGGCCATCTGCTCCAATCATTCTTTCGTATACCGTATACATAGATTCCATTCTGGATTTCATGGCAATATGCCATTTCTCTGAGTCAACACTACTCATAGCCTCATTATAGGTTACAGGGTCGTCATCATCAATGATCGACAACTCATTGTCATTCTCAATGACAAGGCCATAATACCTCTCAGGTTGGCGAGACACTCTCCCTTATCTATGAATGGGCTGTTCCACAAAAGGTTGTTTAGTCAGAACAGGTGTTTCCACTCGATCTGTAGTAGTTTGTGCTTCTTGAACTTCATCAAGTTCAATTTTGCTCCCACTGTTTCCTTCAAGGATAAACTCCTTTTCCAAGATGGTAGCATGTCTGGAGACAAACACCCGATGATCGGTGCAAAAGTAATACCCTAAAGTCTCTTTAGGATATCCCACAAAACTACATTTTCCGGATCGATATTCCAGCTTATCTGGGTCAACTTTCTTGACATAAGCTGGACATCCCCAAATCTTAACGTGTTTAAGACTCGGTTTCCTTTCTTTTCATATCTCATCCGAAGTTTGAGGAACAGATTTTGGAAATCACCTTATTCAGTAAATATGCTGATGTTTCCAATGCATCACCCCATAGGAATACTGGAAGATTTGCATAGCTCATCATGGACCGAACTATGTCTAACAAAGTTCGATTTCTCCTTTCAGATACCAATCTGGAGGAGTCCACTGGGAGACTATACCATTTACTTTGAGATAATCTAGAAAATCTCCGTTCAAGTATTCACCACCTCGATCTAATCGAAGAGTTATAATACTATGTTTGGTTGTTTCTCCACTTCATACTTATATTCTTTGAACTTTTCAAAGGCCTCAGACTTGTGTTTCATCAAACACATATCCGAATCCAGATCTATCATCTATGAAAGTAATGAAGTATGAAAATCCACTCATGGCTTGCTTAGACATTGGTCCACATACATCTGTGTGTACCATTCCTAGCAAATTTGCAGCCCTCTCTCCATGTCCACTAAATGGAGACTGCAGTGCCACTATAAAGTGAGATTTTCATCATCCCTTTTCTTTTATTAGTTTGTTCAATCTGAAGTAAATTATGTCACATATATTTAGACCATTATTTAAAGTACCACGTCCATAAAGAATATTATCTCTAAGAATAGAACATTCATTATTCTCAATAATAAATGAAAAATCCACCCAAGTCTAACATGGGAATAATATTCCTCACAATCGAGGGAACAAAATAACAATTATTTCAAACAATAGTCTTGCCCGTAGGCATATGTAAATGAAATGATTCTACATCTTCAGCAGCAACTCTTGCTCCATTTCCCATCAGTAGAATCACCTCCTCTTCCTCAAGAGTCCTACTTCTCCTTGGTCCCTGCAACAAATTGCAGATATGAGAACCACAGGCGGTATCTAATACCCAAGTAGAAATGATATATTCACTTCTATCATGAACATACCTGAATCAGAAGCGGTAGTCTCACTACCCTTCTTCTTCAATTCTGCAAGGTAAACCTTGCAGTTCCTCTTCCAGTGCCCCACCTTGTTACAGTGAAAGCAAACAACTTTGCTCTTGGGGTCTTCAGCTTTTGGTGGAACCGGCGTTTTCTCACCTACTTTCTTCTTCTTGGAAGAGTTCCTCTTCCTTTTCTTAGGATTGGAACCTTCACCAATTAGAAGAACAGAACTCTTCTTAGGGGGAAAATTCGATTCCGCAGTCTTCAACATGTTGTGGAGTTCAGGCAGGCTGACATCCAACTTATTCATGTGAAAGTTCACAACAAACTGCGAGAACGAACTCGGAAGCGATTGCAAGACCAAGTCTTGGCTCAGCTCCCCATCCATGGCAAAACCAAGTTGTCCAAGACGTTCAATCAAATTGATCATCTTAAGTACATGGTCATTCACAGATGATCCCTCAGACATCCTACAACCGAACAACTCCTTCGATATCTCATATCGAGCTGTCCTCCCTGCCACATCATACAACTCTTGTAGATGCATGAGGATAGTGTGAGCATCCATATGCTCATGTTGCTTCTGTAGCTCAATGTTCATGGAAGCTAGCATGATGCATTGAGCAACATTTGCATCATCTATCCACTTACGATACACAACATGTTCATCATTATGCGCATCGCTAGCAGGTTCAGTAGGCTTATGTGAGTCAATCACGTATTCCAGCTTCTCAATCCTGAGAACAATTCTCAAGTTTCGAAGCCAGTCAGCATAATTAGGACCAGTCAATTTATGAGCATCTAGTATGCTCCTGAGTGATAGTGCAGAAGACATAATGTATATTGTAAATCTGTAAATGATAAACACATAACAACACTTAGCAAATATTCGATTTCATTTTAAAACACTATATGAATCGGGTCTTTATTCATAAGTGGCTCCCACTAGTTTATCTAATTTATTCAACCCTCTACGTGAAAAAATTAAGCATTCATAATGCTAGTGGGAATAGGGATCCTACATTCCATCACACAACCCCGGCTGTGGCACGAAACGCCATGTAATGTTCAATAGGCAGACAACTCTTGTCAATTACATCTTATGTTATTCCCTAATCAAACTTTAGCCTCTTGAATAATTGAGTCACGGTTGTGGCACGACAAACTCAATATTCTAAGTCAAGTCTAAACCCAACATTCCGTACAATTGAATCAGTCCCCAAAGGCCCACGGCTGTGGCACGTAACGACCTTTAGATTCTTATTCAATGTACACATCTCTATGTAATAGACAAGTATTTCTTATTTCAAAATCAAAGCCCTCGGCTGTGGCACGAAACGATAATAATTCAAAAATAAGAACTACTTTCTACCATGTTGGAAGGCTATGACCGACACAAGCCCGTTGTGTCATTGGCCAATTACTACTTGATATTATTTAATTTTAGAGGGATTATATTACGTTACAATCATAATCATATTATAAAGAGATTCTTCCTTTTAAATTAAATATTTCAAATCAATAATCAATAATCAGACGATTCCCAGATCGGGTGGAGCATTGTCATGAGGCGTCACTTAATAACCCTTTCTTACAGATAGAAATCTGTTGTTGACAGAATCATCATTTCTCTCATATCAAAAATTCATATTCAATTACGTGTTTCATAAACACAAGAATCTCATGATTGTATTCATAATATTGTTATTAAGGTTATGAAACAATTTCACTATACTAGGTTGTCTAACAAACGCCTTATGTTTATTTAAGTTCACCTGAATCTATCATCACATGATAAACTGTAATAACCCCAATTTTTGGGAAATTTTGAAACCCTTATGAATAGTGTTTTTGCTGAATGAGAAAACTTTTCATGCCACACTATGTAGGGGTTCTGATATGGATATTCTGAGATTTTATTAGTACTTTATATGGGATATAAGTGTATGTAAAGATCGTCAGAATCCAAATCCGAACACTTTGATTTTCCCGGAAATACACTAGATACGGAGAGAATTGAGTATAAGGTAACGGGATAAAAAGGATTTAAATTAAAGGATTATAATAGAGGATCATAAAAAGGAATATAATGTATTGGGAAAGATTAAGGGAACCTAAGTAATAAGATCCCGGGTATGATCCTTCAAACGATAAACGAGAACGAAAGTTAAGCGAACCGTATAACAGATCAGCGGTCATTAGGCAAACAATTAGGAAGTTAATCAAAGGGATTAGAGAGAGTGATATCACCCAACCAATGAGAGGAGGACAAAGAGGGAAGGATGACATCACAACATGACCTAGGCATGACATGGGAAGGAAGGAGATGTGATGGCTTTTTAACCACACAAAATTAAGGGCAACTAGGTAATTAACTAAAAAAAACACAAAAATCAAACCAACCAAGCCAAGCAAATCATTTTTCATCAAAATCAAAAAGAAACCAAGGCATTGTTCTTCATGTTCTCGGCTTTTTACTATTCCAAAGGCAAGGAATTTCAAAACTCAAGATCCAAGCCTCCTAAATTGGTAAGATAATTCCCTAATCATCCTTATGCTTAGTTAGGGCTATATCATGAGTTTAAGCCATCAATTCCTTCTCAATCTTCTTCATTTAATCAAAGAAGAAGACAATGAATAGTGTTTTCAAGTTTTTAACTTGAAATTTTTCTTGATTTCCTTGAAGATCCAAGCATTCCTAAGACTTCTCAAAGCTTCTTAAGGCTTCCTAGCTCCTCCCACCACTTCAAGGAAGGTATATCATCTCCAAACCCTAGATTCCTATGTATTATAAGATGATTTTGATTAGTATGGTGATATTGTAGCTTAATGTTTGTGGTTTAGAGTTTGGGTTGAAATGGTATGGAAATGGAATGGTAAATGTTGTTGTTTTGGTTAAGAGAATGTAGTATAGTTAAATTCAAGCTTAGGCATAAGTATGAATGTTAAAATTGAATTGGTTGGGGGCTGATATGATGTGATAAGGATGGATGTTGGTTGTATGTTGGATTTGAGGTTGAATTGGGTTGGTTTTGAATGGTTTAAAATTGGGAAATCGCGTAAACATAGCCGTCGTAATGTCCGATTTTCTGTAGACTGTTTTTGTGCATAACATTAGGACCCGAGAACCCCCTGCTAGATTTTGATGCCATGTTTAGATAGCTCATGTTACGAGCTTCGTTTTGATATGTAGTTCGTTCGATTCCGATGCACGGTTTAGGAGAAACGACCGTTTCAAGTAACGGCGTTTCGCGAACGAAACTTTTCCCCTCGCCTTACTTTGAAACATAGGTTAAAGACCAAAAAGGGTTAATTAATGTATGAAACATTTATGGTAAGTGTGTTAGGAAGTTGGTAAGACACTCGCGAAGGAATCGCCTTAAAACTCGTAAAGGTTAAATTATTAAAAATGGTGGAGCCGAGGGTACTCGAGTGACTTAAGAGAACCAGCGAGCGCAAAACGAGCGTTAGAGTCTGAGTTGGTTAGAGTATAGATTTACAAGTGACTTTGGTTTAATTCCAACTTACTTGTTGCTTATAGGTTACCAGACTCGTCCCGAGCCATTCGTAACCCCCAGTCGCTCAGGCAAGTTTTCTACCCGTTATAACTGTTGTTGTGATGTATTTGTGTATATGCATTATCTTGCGATAGATGCATGTGGGTTAATTAGCAAATGTTGCAATATATTGAAGCATGCTGCTATGGTATATATATATGCATGCCTGTTTCGTATTCTTTCCATATATATCTGTTGATTCAGTTGATAATACCTATGCTAGAGGATAGCGATAATTTGCATATACCCTTAGTATAGGGACCCAAAGGTGAAAACATATTTCTAAAACCGGGAGTCGAGGATCCCGAGTAGATTTTGTATATATGTATATAAATATATATATATATATACTTATATATATATATGGTTATAGTTTTCCAAACTATTAATCGAATAAGGTTTATTCGATAACTTTTATTTTATTATTGAATATTATTTGAATATTCATTCGAGGGCTTATAACTCAGTTTATATTATTAATGATTATTAATTGGATATTCATTTGAGGATGTATGACTCCTTTATTTCATGAATATTAATTATAGTATTCATTCGAGGTATTATGACTCCGTTTATTACTTAATAATATTCTTTATTGTATTAAAGAATAAGGTGTCGATAATCAAACTTATTTTTGATTATTCAAATAAAGATATTACTTTCGTATAAGTATATCTTTGATTATTTGCTATTTCATTCAAGTATAAGTTTTCCAACTTCTACCTCAATTATTCTTATGGGAATATTATTTAAATAATAATATTCAGATATTCCTTTCATATCGGGACTGATTTATTTTAATAAATCAGTATTACTCCAAACACTCTTTAAAGTATTTTCGAGTCTTCAAAATGATTTTTAAAAGTTAGAGCGGATCCCAAAACTCATTTTTTTTATATTTAAGATCTTCCTTTTTAAGGGGATTTAAATACTCGCTCAAAACCTGAGGGATCCGGCTCTGTGGTGTATTTTATATTCGCAACAAGGTTGCAGTTTTGGTAAATGAATTGATTACTTACCCAACGTTCGGGAATTAAGTCCATCTATTGAGTCGGCATAAGCAACATGGGCTCAGTGGGCGTCCATGATAGTGTAAGTGGCTCAGTGGGAGTCCATCAAATGCATAAGTGGCTGAGTGGCAGTCCAGCATAAGGTCCTTTTACGACCAGGGTGATGACCAGTGGGGAATTCGTCCATCTACTAGTAGAAAAGGTTACTTATGGGTATCTTTGCCTGATCAGCAAGATATCTGGTTTATGCCAAAATTCTTTTCCTTTCCAAATTTATTGGATATTGCAATTCTGTTCATACTTTACATGACAGAGGTTTTCAGGAAATGTATAAAGGAAGATGTATATGTGGATATATATATATATATATATATATATATATCAGAACTTATTGAAGTATGTCATAACTTCATTTCCTTTAATAATATTTTAAAGATTTAATCTATTCAAATCTTGTCTTGTAGTCTCATCTATGTGATGAATTGTTGAAAGCTTATTATACTTTGAACAATGGTAGTTCAAGTAGCTTTATAAATGATATAAGTGTAGTGAAGTATTTGGTAACTTCATCTTTTAAACTTATATCTAGTTAATAATTGTCTTATAAATGACAAAGATTTTCAGAAAAACGTTGAGACAAGGTTAGATATATGAGATCACCTTGCAACGATATTTTTTATACAGTTATACACTGGAACTCTGTGTGTATTATGCATGGAAGAGGACTTCCAATATTTTGAAAAGTATATATGTATATATACTGAATATTTTGCGACTTCATCGCATTAAGATATGAAACTTGGTTCATTTCTTTTGACCAAGACTTTCATGAGTATTATGAGTAGGCTCATATATTGTTAATCATTATACATATTATTTTGGTGGGCTTGCTGCTCACCCTTGCTTTCTTCTTTCATCACACAACATTAGATAGATAAGATGAACAAGACCAAGCTCCCAATTCGCAAGCGGATAGGAAATGTTTCGCAGCTTTCTGGAAGCGTTGAGGCAGCTGTAGCTGAGGTAGAAATTACCAATAGGCTAAGTTTTCAACTAATAATGTACCAGACTTATGTATATTATGAATTGTAATAATGGCAAAGAAATGTAAAT
Organism: Apium graveolens; assembly: GCF_009905375.1. Lineage (NCBI taxonomy): Eukaryota > Viridiplantae > Streptophyta > Magnoliopsida > Apiales > Apiaceae > Apium > Apium graveolens. Next base: position 219,980,730 of record NC_133655.1, on the reverse strand, counting down.
TTATCCAGAAAACCTTTTAAGGTGTATTGACATATAATTGTGGAATAAAACGACTTGTGATTATTTGTGGATATTCATCTCTGAGACTATAACTTGTGGTGTGTGTGTTTATTGTGGGGTCACAGTTCAGAGTAGTTGATTGTGTATTAAGATTGGGTGTTATTAAGGGAAATGGATCTCGTGACAACCCGGATCCCCGACCCCGGATTTGGGGTGTTACAGAAGTGGTAAGTGGTGGTTGGGAATAAAATATAAGTTCTGTTTAGACAGGTTCATGAAATAATGATAAGAGAAAGGGAAATAAAAAGGAACTGAAGTGGAAAGGGATATAAAGGCAATAGAGTTTGAGGTATGATAAGGGAGTCGGGTATGAGGAAACCCTAAAGACTCGTAGCAATAGAAATAGGAAAGTATGTAATCATTGGTATGAGGGTGATTCACCATGAGTTAAAGTTGATGGTTGAAGGCATACGAGTTATGTACATTTTATCCCCTTTAAGTTGGGAGGATTCAAGGAAACCTTTAGATAGTTCGAAGGATAAATAATAAGACGCGGATAGACTAAGGAGACAAGAAAGTAAGAAAGTAGGAAAATTGGATGAAGGAAGTGACCTTCAATAATGTGAAATGTAAGACCGGTGGCTCGATACTCAGAAAGGGAGACGCCAGGCATGAGAGATATCCCAACATTGAGGTTACTGTTGAGATAAACAACAAAAGTAAATAAGGAATTATTAAGAAGAAGTTCACGTTGAACATGACCAATATCTTCCAGAACATCCATGTTATCATTACCAAATCAGGAAAGAAAAGCGGATGACCATTGTTATCTTTTGGAGGCCATATGGATTGACCTCAATTTGAATAAGGATGCTATTATGAAGTTAGGTATAGACTATCGAGGTGGGAATGATGAATAAGATAATCTATCAAGGATATATGACTTGATTTATCCATGGAAGGATGCAGGTACCTTTTAAAGGTGGAATTAAGGATAGAACATTGGTAACTTAAAATGAATCCTAGGGGACTGCATAAAGGTTGGCATGTCACCCTTAATAGGGACAATATGAGTTTTGACAGTATGATTGGGAAAGGGTTAAGGTAACAACAACCTTTAAGAATCAGTGGAGAAATTTTTCAGAAGTATATAGACAATGGTTCTAGTATTAGTAAATGGTATTGTGATATGCCCTGTATCTAGGGAATACAGGAGGAACGATTGAAGGATAACCTTAGAGGTTTTATAAGGAAAAAGGTAATATTCAAAATTCTCAAGAATAGAAATGTGGATAAAGGAAATATGACGTAATTATAATGATGCCAAGTGGGGCACGTGTTGAACCACGAGAAAGTATGAATCGAACCAGTAAAGGTCGAAATTGTTCAGGGCAATTAGGGCCCAGGATAAAAGATGTTATAAGTATGATTGAGAATCAGTCTTGACAGTGATTAGCCTCTAAAGACTGAGGCAATAACTTATGGAAAAATGGTAAAAAAAAAAAATTTACTCATCTGATTTTAAGGAAAACATCTTCACTCAAGCAGTGATCGAAAATAGGGTAGAAAATTAGTGAAAGTGGTTAAAATGAAATTGACTGTAAGGAAATTTTACTATCAGGAAAGGCCAAAGAGGTGGCCGACGCTTTAAATGTAAGAGGATAATTATAGGCGCTCGTGCGAGAGGAATACAGTGATGATGGTTAAAGCTGTGAAGGTTGTATTATGGTTTGGAAGATTGACATTCCTTCTGATGACTGTGCAATACCCAACCGTAATAGTAGTTGGTAAAGGTTTAATTCGTGTAATCGCCATGAGCGGGCTATCTATCTCAGAAGATCCTATCTTGAGAATAATCCAGGACCATATTTCAAAAAGGACTAAACGAACCTTTGAGTTAAGTCTTCTATTGAAGGCATATGATTAAGAATGGTATTAACCTGCTATCGTTGCCTTGATTGAAACTCTTCTGCAATTTTATCTGCTTCATGTCATGTATGTATGTCAGGATCATGAGTGTTCTTCATGAATCATGAATGGTGATTATGTTACCTCCTTAGAAGAATTAGATACGAGATGTATGGACTCCGTATGGTTAGCTATTAAGTCTTCATGGAAAATGAATGACTACAGTAGGTCAGTGATGGATAATAGTAATGCAGCAATGATTCTGCGAGTAATGAGCTGTTTACAACTGTGAGAGTTGTATTGGAATGGACGTTGAGATTGAGTACCACTAATCGGGTCGTGGTAGTGTATAAGTTATCATTGATAGACTAATTAAGTAGAGTATCTACCTATTGAATATTTATTCTTTCTTATCAATAGAGAGCCGTATTATTATACGAGGAAGGTTGCGGTGCAAGCATAGAATTCTAGTAACGATGATGTCTAGAATGAGATCCCAGGTTCGATTTTCGATATCGAGGGAGTTTCAAAGGTAATTGTGTATAAGCTCGAGGAAGTGCATGGGTCCATAGAATGATGGACGGAATAGAAAATAATTAGGCATGTGAAATACGATGTTATAATACTTGATGTTGATATAAATACATATATGTTTTGTTCTCCTATGACAAACCTCTATAGTTCAGAGGTAGATTCCAAGCCAGATATTTTATGGCAATAAATTTTTTTTCGTATATACAATTCTCTTCTGTTCGTTCTTTTCTCTTCTTTTCATTTCATGTAAACTGAGAAGAACAACCCTTCCAGAAGGGGAGGTATTGCCGAATGACTATCTATCTCTGTGATAGAAGCCTAGTAGGATACCATCTATTGTTTAATTGCTTGTCAAGTACTAAAGGCTGGCCACCTGCTGTACTAACTATGCAATATAACAAGTGTTCATGATCATAGTGATCTCTCAATAAATTCCTTTACTTCTATCTGATTGATCAAACTTTGGGAAATAGAAATAGCTGAAAAAAAGGATAATAAAATTGTGATAGTATTCGGGATGGGAACACATTCGTGATACTAAGGTTGACGTGGTTATTAAAAGGTTATAGAATGCTAACGAGCAAAAGTATAACCAGTATAATATTAGGAACGGAAGGTGATAGCGATTACGAACTGGAAAAGAATGGGTATTGAGAAGCAAAAGCTATAATGTTAGAAGCTATGATGAGAGTCTGTGTAATAGACTTGAAAGAATTTGGAATGATCACTTAACGCAGATTAAGTTATCTTACGACAATAGATCATATGTCATTATCGAGATGTAACCTTATGAGATCCTTGAGGGAAGACAATGTCGATCTCCCTTATGTTAGGATGAAGTTGTAGAGCGTAAGATGCTCGGACCCGCAGTAGTCCAAAGGACCAGGGATATAATAGATCTAATCAGAGGACGGCTGGTAGTAACCCCAGATGGACATAAGAGGTATGCTGATTTGACTCAAAAAGGGCAAAGAGTATGAAATAGAGGGCCTAGTAATGTTATAGGTATTCCCTTGGAAACCCTTGGAAAGGATTGATGAGGTTCGGAAAGAAAGGAAAGCTAAGTCTACAATTTGTTGGACCCTTGGATATATAAAGACGTTTGGGAAGTTAGCATATGAGCTAGCCCTACCCCCGAACCTGTAGCAAGTTCATAACGTGTTCCACGTACCAATATTAAGGAAGTGTAATTCGGATGCCAGACAAATAGGGGCATATGAGCGCATAGACATGCAACCAGACGTAACCTATATGGAGCAACCAGGAAGGGTATAGATTAAGAAGGAACGAGTGCTAAGGAGAAGGGTTATCAAACTAGTAAGAGTTTGATGGTAGAACCACAATGTGGGAAAATTGACTTGAGAGTTAGAAAGTGCAATACTAAGAAGGTATCCCTATTCATTTCTATCTGATTCCGGGACGGAATCCTTTTAAGGAGGGGAGACTGTAATAACCCCAATTTTTGGGAAATTTTGAAACCCTTATGAATAGTGTTTTTGCTGAATGAGAAAACTTTTCATGCCACACTATGTAGGGGTTCTGATATGGATATTCTGAGATTTTATTAGTACTTTATATGGGATATAAGTGTATGTAAAGATCGTCAGAATCCAAATCCGAACACTTTGATTTTCCCGGAAATACACTAGATACGGAGAGAATTGAGTATAAGGTAACATGATAAAAAGGATTTAAATTAAAGGATTATAATAGAGGATCATAAAAAGGAATATAATGTATTGAGAAAGGTTATGGGAACCTAAGTAATAAGATCCCGGGTATGATCCTTCAAACGATAAACGAGAACGAAAGTTAAGCGAACCGTATAACAGATCAGCGGTCATTAGGCAAACAATTAGGAAGTTAATCAAAGGGATTAGATATAGTGATGTCACCCAACCAATGAGAGGAGGACAAAGAGGGAAGGATGACATCACAACATGACCTAGGCATGACATGGGAAGGAAGGAGATGTGGTGGCTTTTTAACCACACAAAATCAAGGGCAACTAGGTAATTAACTAAAACAAACACAAAAATCAAACCAACCAAGCCAAGCAAATCATTTTTCATCAAAATCAAAAAGAAACCAAGGCATTGTTCTTCATGCTCTCGGCTTTTTACTATTCCAAAGGCAAGGAATTTCAAAACTCAAGATCCAAGCCTCCTAAATTGGTAAGATAATTCCCTAATCATCCTTATGCTTAGTTAGGGCTATATCATGAGTTTAAGCCATCAATTCCTTCTCAATCTTCTTCATTTAATCAAAGAAGAAGACAATGAATAGTGTTTTCAAGTTTTTAACTTGAAATTTTTCTTGATTTCCTTGAAGATCCAAGCATTCCTAAGACTTCTCAAAGCTTCTTAAGGCTTCCTAGCTCCTCCCACCACTTCAAGGAAGGTATATCATCTCCAAACCCTAGATTCCTATGTATTATAAGATGATTTTGATTAGTATGGTGATATTGTAGCTTAATGTTTGTGGTTTAGAGTTTGGGTTGAAATGGTATGGAAATGGAATGGTAAATGTTATTGTTTTGGTTAAGAGAATGTATTATAGTTAAATTCAAGCTTAGGCATAAGTATAAATGTTAAAATTGAATTGGTTGGGGGCTGATATGATGTGATAAGGATGGATGTTGGTTGTATGTTGGATTTGAGGTTGAATTGGGTTGGTTTTGAATGGTTTAAAATTGGGAAATCGCGTAAACATAGCCGTCGTAACGTCCGATTTTCTGTAGACTGTTTTTGTGCATAACATTAGGACCCGAGAACCCCCTGATAGATTTTGACCATTGCCATGTTTAGATAGCTCATGTTACGAGCTTCGTTTTGATATGTAGTTCGTTCGATTCCGATGCACAGTTTAGGAGAAACGACCGTTTCAAGTAACGGCGTTTCGCGAACGAAACTTTTCCCCTCGCCTTACTTTGAAACATAGGTTAAAGACCAAAAAAGGTTAATTAATGTATGAAACATTTATGGTAAGTGTGTTAGGCAGTTGGTAAGACACTCGTGAAGGAATCGCCTTAAAACTCGTAAAGGTTAAATTATTAAAAATGGTGGAGCCGAGGGTACTCGAGTGACTTAAGAGAACCAGCGAGCGCAAAACGAGCGTTAGAGTTTGAGTTGGTTAGAGTATAGATTTACAAGTGACTTTGGTTTAATTCCAACTTACTTGTTGCTTATAGGTTACCAGACTCGTCCCGAGCCATTCGTAACCCCCAGTCGCTCAGGCAAGTTTTCTACCCGTTATAACTGTTGTTGTGATGTATTTGTGTATATGCATTATCTTGCGATAGATGCATGTGGGTTAATTAGCAAATGTTGCAATATATTGAAGCATGCTGCTATGGTATATATATATGTATGCCTGTTTCGTATTCTTTCCATATATCTGTTGATTCAGTTGATAATACCTATGCTAGAGGATAGCGGTAATTTACATATACCCTTAGTATAGGGACCCAAAGGTGAAAACATATTTCTAAAACCGGGAGTCGAGGATCCCGAGTAGATTTTGTATATATGTATATAAATATATATATATATATACTTATATATATATATGGTTATAGTTTTCCAAACTATTAATCGAATAAGGTTTATTCGATAACTTTTATTTTATTATTGAATATTATTTGAATATTCATTCGAGGGCTTATGACTCAGTTTATATTATTAATGATTATTAATTGGATATTCATTTGAGGATGTATGACTCCTTTATTTCATGAATATTAATTATAGTATTCATTCGAGGTATTATGACTCCGTTTATTACTTAATAATATTCTTTATTGTATTAAAGAATAAGGTGTCGATAATCAAACTTATTTTTGATTATTCAAATAAAGATATTACTTTCGTATAAGTATATCTTTGATTATTTGCTATTTCATTCAAGTATAAGTTTTCCAACTTCTACCTCAATTATTCTTATGGGAATATTATTTAAATAATAATATTCAGTTATTCCTTTCATATCGGGACTGATTTATTTTAATAAATCAGTATTACTCCAAACACTCTTTAAAGTGTTTTCGAGTCTTCAAAATGATTTTTAAAAGTTAGAGCGGATCCCAAAACTCATTTTTTTTATATTTAAGATCTTCCTTTTTAAGGGGATTTAAATACTCGCTCAAAACCTGAGGGATCCGGCTCTGTGGTGTATTTTATATTCGCAACAAGGTTGCAGTTTTGGTAAATGAATTGATTACTTACCCAACGTTCGGGAAGTAAGTCCATCTATTGAGTCGGCATAAGCAACATGGGCTCAGTGGGCGTCCATGATAGTGTAAGTGGCTCAGTGGGAGTCCATCAAATGCATAAGTGGCTGAGTGGCAGTCCAGCATAAGGTCCTTTTACGACCAGGGTGATGATGACCAGTGGGGAATTCGTCCATCTACTAGTAGAAAAGGTTACTTATGGGTATCTTTGCCTGATCAGCAAGATATCTGGTTTATGCCAAAATTCTTTTCCTTTCCAAATTTATTGGATATTGCAATTCTGTTCATACTTTACATGACAGAGGTTTTCAGGAAATGTATAAAGGAAGATGTATATGTGGATATATATATATATATATCAGAACTTATTGAAGTATGTCATAACTTCATTTCCTTTAATAATATTTTAAAGATTTAATCTATTCAAATCTTGTCTTGTAGTCTCATCTATGTGATGAACTGTTGAAAGCTCATTATACTTTGAACAATGGTAGTTCAAGTAGCTTTATAAATTATATAAGTGTAGTGAAGTATTTGGTAACTTCATCTTTTAAACTTATATCTAGTTAATAATTGTCTTATAAATGACAAAGATTTTCAGAAAAACGTTGAGACAAGGTTAGATATATGAGATCACCTTGCAACGATATTTTTTATATAGTTATACACTGGAACTCTGTGTGTATTATGCATGGAAGAGGACTTCCAATATTTTGAAAAGTATATATGTATATATACTGAATATTTTGCGACTTCATCGCATTAAGATATCAAACTTGGTTCATTTCTTTTGACCAAGACTTTCATGAGTATTATGAGTAGGCTCATATATTGTTAATCATTATACATATTATTTTGGTGGGCTTGCTGCTCACCCTTGCTTTCTTCTTTCATCACACAACATCAGATAGATAAGATGAACATGATCAAGCTCCCAATTCGCAAGCGGATAGGAAACGTTCCGCAGCTTTCTGGAAGCGTTGAGGCAGCTGTAGCTGAGGTAGAAATTACCAATTGGCTAAGTTTTCAACTAATAATGTACCAAACTTATGTATATTATGAATTGTAATAATGGCAAAGAAATGTAAATTTATCCAGAAAACCTTTTAAGGTGTATTGACATATAATTGTGGAATAAAACGACTTGTGATTATTTATGGATATTCATCTCTGAGACTATAACTTGTGGTGTGTGTGTTTATTGTGGGGTCACAGTTCAGAGTAGTTGATTGTGTATTAAGATTGGGTGTTATTAAGGGAAATGGATCTCGTGACAACCCGGATCCCCGACCCCGGATTTGGGGGTGTTACATAAACTAAGCATATATCACATATATCTACATGAATAAACATCAAGGTAGGCATGTTACATCATCTAGCACATTAGTCTAAGCATTATACATCTCTATGTATCACATGAAGCATTTAAAAGCAACTAAAACAGTCAAAAACAGCTTTAAAACACTTCATGAAAATATAAACAGTTCAAAACTTTTATATAAACTAAAATTGATCACTCCATTAGATCCGATCTTGGAAAAACGAATCCAACGGTATATTGCACGCCCAAAACGGAGTTACGAAACTCCCAGAAAATCAATTTTAAAATCAACGGAGGGCTGTAACGCATTACAGGAACGCGTTACAAGCCTTGTAACGCATTCCGGTGATGCGTTACACCCCTTTTAAGCCATTAAAGGGTGTAACACATTCCGTGAATGCGCCACAGGTGTGTAACGCATTCCCGGAATGCGTTACACCCCTATATATATATATATTTTTATTTTTCAGCCGCCGCAGTCCTTTTCCTCCTCTCGAATAACGTGCATGACAGATATGTTTCTACTTCCGTGCACAGCAGCACAACAGACAGCAACAGAAGCACTTGCAGATGCAGTACATATATATACATACAATACATATATATATAATTATTTAATTACGAATTTAATTGTAATAAATTTAAAAATTCATAATAAAAAATCTATAAATCCTAAAATTATGAAAAAAATACCCAGACGATCTACAACACTTGTAGAACCCAGATCAACATTTAAAATTATTTTGAGAAACGATTTCTCATCAGACAAAATTAATCCATAATATAACTTGTAAAAATCATAATTAATTCATACAAGCACATAAAATTCTGAAATTTTTACCACAGATCTATATGCATACAGCCTACGCTCTGATACCATTGTTGGATTTTTAACGCAGTGGGGGCATGGAAAAACACTTTTACACATACAAAATCCAAATAAAAGCATATAAATCGTGAATAAAAATTCGAGGGATCGAATCTAACCTTTTAAAATTAATTCGGAGACAACGATCAGAGATCCTTAGCAGTTGCTCCTCAAGTGTGAAGCACTCCACCGGTATCCACCAAGAAAACGATGTTAAGGAGGAGGAAGGAGGTGAAGAGAATTGGGTTTTCCAAACTTTTTGGGTTTTGTGTTGGTTGGAATAAAATTAGGGTCTATAATAGTGTATTTATAGGCAAAATTTTCAGCTGAAATTTTCCCATAAATAATATTATTATTATCCCATTTATTATTCTCATTAATAATTAAAAGACCTTTTAATTATTAATCCTTTTTCTAAACACTTTAGAAATAATTCTCTCTCTTGATTTAATTTCCAAAAATTAAATCCTTTAATAAATAATATTAAGAACTTTTCTTAATTAATTTATAATCAATTAAATCTCATTTAATCAATTATTAAATTTGCCAATTAATTATTTATTTCACAAATAAATAATTATTTAGCCATTATTAATTAATTCCTCTACCATTAAATCATTCTCTTTTTATGGTGTGACCATGTAGGTTCAATATTAAGCCGGTAGTAGAAATAAATAATAATAAAACTATTTTATCATTATTTATATAAATTCTCTAATTTATTAAATATGATTAATTAATTAATCACATTTATTCTATATCATGAGCGATGCTTCTCAACATATCGCGACTATCCGGATAATATGAATTCACTGCTTAGAATACCAAGAACCTGTCAGTGAATAGTTACCGTACAATAAACTCCTTCTACCCTACAATGTCCCGATTAAATACAAGGCATGGATCTCGTGTCAAGCCTATCTAATTCAATCACTTGCGTACCATTTACTATGCGCAGTTCTATGCAAATTAGAAACTCCTTTCTAATTTCATTTACTCTGGCCGGAGATTCCTGAACTAGCATAAGTGGATCAGCCTTGAACATTCGCTTCCTTCACTGGAAGGGGTAGATCCTTTATTGATCATACATTATCTTCGTGTACAAATTCCTATACCCAGAAGAGCCCTAATAATTGTTCCTGGAGACTAAGAACTAAACCAAAGCATAGTTCAGTGTACACAAGATGACTATGATGACCTCAAGTCTAAGGATACTTGTACAACTATCACTATGTGAACAACTGCTGACACGTGAGTGAACTCCATCAGTTGTTCAGCTGTGCGAGTCATGTTCAGTGAACTTATTCTATAATAAGCACCTACATACTAGCTATAGTGTCACCACACAAATGTCTATGAGAACAGACATCCTTCATAATGAAGCAAGCATAGTATGTACCGATCTTTGCGGATTATTAATTACCAGTTAGTAATCCTATGACCAGGAACTATTTAAGTTTAGAGTTATCATCTTTTTAGGTCTCACTATTATGATCTCATCATAATCCATAAAAAGCTTTACTCTAAACTATGGTATATCTTATTTAAACACTTAAATAGATAAAGCCCGTAATAAAAACAAAACAAGTCTTTTATTAATATCAATGAAATCAAAACAGATTACATAAAAGTTATTCCTAAATCCTCATACATGATTGGACTTAGGACATATTCCTTTCATAAAGATTATCCGTCGAGATGTAAATTTTGACTTAGCCAAAATTCCATCTAAGACTGAAAAATCAATTAAATTTCTAGCTGCATAACAACTTGCAAATTATCTGAAAAGATTTAAGAATAATTTAGCATACCTAACTCACTTACCAACCTTGAAAAGGTGGATTCATCCAGTGGCTTGGTAAATATATCTGCAAGCTGCTTTTCACTTGGAACAAAATATAGTTGCACAGTACCATTCATTACATGTTCCCTTATGAAGTGGTACTTTATATCTATGTGCTTTGTTCTTGAATGTTGCACTGGATTTTCAGTGATGGCAATTGCAGTTGTGTTATCACAGAAAATAGGATTCCTCTCAACTTGCAGACCATAGTCTAGCAATTGATTTTTCATCCACAAAATCTGTGCACAGCAACTGCCAGCAGCAATATATTTAGCTTCAGCTGTAGAAGTAAAAACTGAATTTTGCTTTTTACTGAACCAGGACACAAGCTTATTTTCTAGAAATTGAAAGGTTCTTGTTGTACTTTTTCTATCAATTCTACAACCTGCATAATCTACATCTGTATAACCAGTTAGATCAAAACCAGAATCTCTAGGGTACCAAATGCCAAGTTTTGGTGTTCCCCTGAGATATCTGAAAATTCTCTTAATAGCTACTAAGTGAGATTCTCTAGGATCAGCCTGAAATCTAGCACACAAACATGTAGCAAATATTATATCTGGCCTACTAGCTGTTAAGTATAGAAGTGAGCCAACCATGCCCCTATAACTTGAAATATCCACAGACTTTTCACTAGTGTTTAATTCAAGCTTAGTTGCAGTAGCCATGGGAGTTTTTGCAGATGTGCAATCCATTAGATCAAACTTCTTTAAAAGATCATAAATGTATTTAGTTTGACTAATGAATATTCCATCACTAACTTGCTTAACTTGCAAACCAAGAAAGTAAGTTAGTTCTCCCATCATACTCATTTCATACTAACTCTGCATCAATTTGGCAAACTTTTTGCAAAGTTTTTCATCTGTAGAGCCAAAAATAATGTCATCTACATAAATTTGAACAAGTATTCTAGAGCCATTAACATTTCTAAAGAATACAGTTTTATCTACAGTACCTCTTGTGAAGTGATTTTCCAAAAGGAACTTTGATAAAGTGTCATACCAGGCTCTAGGTGCTTACGTCAGTCCATAAAGTGCTTTCAAAAGATAGTAGACATATTCTGGAAAATTTGGATCTTCAAAACCACGAGGCTGACTGACATAGTCTTCCTCCTCCAAGTCTCCATTCAGAAAGGCACTTTTGACATCCATTTGATAGACCTTGAAATTGGCATAAGCTGCATAGGCTAAGAAGATTCTGATAGCTTCAAGTCTTGCAACAAGAGCAAATGTTTCATCAAAATTTATTCCTTCTTGTTGACAATAGCCCTTAGCAACCAATCTGGCTTTGTTCCTGACTACTATGCCATTTTCATCCATCTTGTTTCTGAATACCCATTTGGTGTCTATTGGATTCTTTCCTTTAGGCTTGGGTACCAGCTTCCATACCTTATTCCTCTCAAATTGGTTTAGCTCCTCCTGCATAGCTAAAATATAATCAGGATCCAACAAAGCTTCTTCTACCTTCTTTTGTTCTTCCTTGGAAAGAAAGCTGTTGTATAGACATTCTTCTTGAGTTGCTCTCCTTGTTTGAACTCTAGAAGATACATCACCAATGATGAGCTTAAAGGGGTGATCCTTTGTCTATTTCCTTTGTTGAGGTAGATTAGCTCTAGATGAAGATGCCTCATTGTTGTCTTGATGTGCGATTGAGTTTTGATTATTAGAAACTCCCCCTGAGTTAATGGATCTTTGATTTGAGAAGGGAGAGCTTTCTGTAAGTGTTCTATTCTGACTTCCAGCTTCTTTTGATGACCCGACAGATGGTGAATTTTGAGTACCGATGGATGAGGCTGGTTGTCTCCCGACGGATAAGGCAGATTGTCTCTCGACGGATGAAGCATTTTGCAACTCGACAGTTGTTGAATTTTGTGCTTCATTGGTAGTGGATTTTTCTGCATTATCCTTTGACACTGTTTCTTGATCACTTTCATCATCACTGTCATCACTAACCATCTCCATATTGTCAAATTTGAGGCTCTCATGGTAATCTCCATCTTGCAGTCCTTCAATCTTTTTATCATCAAACACAACATGTATTGATTCCACAACAATGTTGGTTCTTAGATTGTAGACTCTATATGCTTTACCAACAGCATATCCAACAAAAATTCCTTCATCTGCTTTAGAATCAAACTTCCCATTCTGATCAGTTTGATTTCTCAAAATATAACATTTGCAGCCAAAGACATGAAGAAAATTTAGAGTTGGCTTCTTGTTCTTGAACAATTGATAGGGAGTCATGCATTTTGCTTGATTAATTAGAGAGATATTCTGAGTGTAGCATGCAGTATTTACAGCTTCAGCCCAGAAATATGTTGGTAATTTAGATTCTTCAAGCATTGTCCTGGCAGCTTCAATAAGTGATCTGTTCTTCCTTTATACCACTCCATTTTGTTGTGGAGTTCTTTATGCTGAAAACTCATGCAAAATCCCATATTCTTCACAAAATGCTCTCAAGACAGAATTCTTGAACTCAGTTCCATTGTCACTCCTGATTCTTCTAACTTTGAAATCAGGATGATTATTGACTTGCCTTATGTGATTGATGATGATTTCACTAGCCTCATCTTTAGAATTTAGGAAATATGTCCAAGAGAACTTTGAGAAATCATCTACAATTACTAGGCAAAATCTTTTCCTTGAGATGGACAACACATTGACTGGTCCAAACAAATCCATGTGTAGCAGTTGCAAAGGTTCTTCAATTGTTGAATCAAGCTTCTTCCTGAATGGTGCTTTGATCTGCTTTCCTTTTTGGTAGGCATCACACAATCCATCCTTAGAAAACTCCACTTGAGGAATGCCTCTAACCAGTTCTTTCTTTACTAGTTCATTCATTGTCTTCAAGTTTAGATGGGATAGCTTCTTGTGCCATAACCAACTTTCATCCTGACTTGCTTTGCTGAGAAGACAAGTAACAGATTCTGTATTTGATGAGTTGAAGTCAGCTAGGTACACATTTCCTTTTCTCATACCAGTGAGAACTACTTTGTTGCTCCTCTTATTAGTCATAACACAGGCTTCTGAATTGAAGGTTACTAAATTGCCTTTATCACAAAGTTGGCTGATACTCAACAAATTGTGCTTGAGACCATCCACTAAGGAAACCTCCTCAATGATGACATTGTCTTTTGAAATCAAGCCATATCCCATAGTATAACCCTTGCTGTCATCTCCAAAAGTAATACTTGGGCCAGCTCTCTCCTTGAACTCTGTGAGCAGGGTAGAATCACCTGTCATGTGTCTTGAACAACCACTATCCAAGTATAATAGATTCTTTCTGTTTCCCTGCACACATCAAAATCAAATCAAGTTGATTTTGGTACCCAAGTTTCCTTGGGTCCCGCCTTGTTAGCTTTCTTTTTTTGTTTCTTAGGCTTTATCTCATTTGACTTGGGGATATCAGATTCATCCTTAGTTATTTGAGTTGGACCTTTGAAACCATTCATTGCAACAGAATTATCATGCATATTTTGATTAATAGGGAATGGCATGCTACTAGTGAACATGTTATTCCAGTAAGGCATGCTAAATGGCATTTGCGGTATACTAAATGCAACATAATAAGGATTAGGTGCAAATGGCATATTAGCAAACTGTGCATTCATATTCTGTGTAGACATAGAATTCATAGGCATAGAAGGCATGGCATTCATGTTGGGAAAGTGAGGTGGCACATATATGGGAGTAGGCATGGCAGATTTGCAATTAACAGACAAATGATTTACACTACCACACTTGACACAGATTTTTCTAGGAGCATATTTATCAGGTGTGTAGTTATTGTGTTTGTTAATCCCTACTTTACCATTTCTATTATTTTTCTTTTTAGCCTCTGTTTTAACCTCAATCTTTTCCAGTCCGTCACTCAATTGCTTGACAGTCATATGACCAACATTAGCCTTTTTCTCCTTCTTCACTTGACTGGATTCTCCTGGAATAAAGTTCTTGGAAACTGATCCATATTTCTCATTTAACTTGACAAGTTTGGCTTTACTGAAAGGCTTGCTCACAGTCGACGGATGAGGATTTATATCACTCGACAGATAACCCTTTTTGTTATCCGACGGATGACCCTCATCATCCGTCGAGTCTACATCTGTTAGCAGTCCTTCCACCAAGTTAGATTCCAGCTTCTCATTGTTCTTCTTCCAGGCTGCATCACAAAAGGACTCAATACCTTGAACTTTGGTGATTTAAGCATGAACATCTCTTGATGTTTTCCATGCCTTAATCACCTCCTGTTCTCATTCAAGCTGCTTCTTCAAGATCTCTTCTTTCTTCAAGGACTCAGTTAATTCATCCGTAGCAATTTTACACTCAATTCTTAATTTTTCAAATTCAATGAACAGAGACTCTAGCACATTATTCCTCTCACTTAAAAACAAATTATTTTCTTTGATTTTAGCATTTTCCTTAGTAAGAAACTTAAGTGTAACACGCAAATGATATAATTCTATAGACATGTCATTTATTGCATCATTACACTCAGCTTTAGACAAATATGCAAGGTTAGTGGTGATTACCTGATTGCTTGAAGAACTTGTCTCTGTTTCATCAGACTTGGCC
The DNA here is from genome assembly GCF_009905375.1 of Apium graveolens. NCBI lineage: Eukaryota > Viridiplantae > Streptophyta > Magnoliopsida > Apiales > Apiaceae > Apium > Apium graveolens. The sequence goes on along the minus strand of NC_133655.1, from coordinate 219,965,457 downwards.
ATTAGGGATAGATTGACATAACTGACATCTTCATCTTCATCAAGACCATCTGCTGCCCAGTCATTTTCTTGTGTAATAAAAGCCCTTTCCTTTTGTTTGAGCAACTCAAAATATTTCTGTTTATAATCCACATGCTCAAACTTTTTCTTCCTGAAATCTGACTTTCTACACTCACTGGCAAATTGCCCTGCCAAGCCACATTTGAATTTTGATTTATCCGCCATGTTTCTATTTGGCTTGGCTGCTCCAAAGTTCTTCTTGAACTTGAGCTTGGCAAATCTTCTGGAAAGAAATGCTAGATGTTCATCAATATCTTCCATATCATCTTGGCTCAAAGAATCTTCATTTTCTGCTACCATCCCCTTGCCCTTGTTTTCACAGACCTTTGAAGTTGATTCAACAGCTTCCATCTTCATCTCCTTCTCTTTCTCTAACTCAGCAACTAGTGCAATGGACCCTCCTTTCTTCTTTCCTCTCTCCATCCTCTCATCTTACTCTATTTTCAAGCTCATAACTCTTTAGGATGCCATATAGTCTCTCCAAAGTAAACTCCTTATAATCTTGAGAGTTTCTCAATGAGACTGTCATTGGTTTCCATTCCTTTGGAAGAGATCTGAGGAATTTAAGATTGGAGTCTTTTGTCTAATAGACCCTTCCATGCAACTTTAAAGCATTTAGTAGTTTTTGAAATCTACTAAAAATGTAAGTGAGAGACTCACTATCTTCACTATGAAAGTGCTCATTTGCTGAATTAGCAACTGCATCTTATTTTCCCTGACTTGTTTAGTGCCATCACGGATAATCTGTATTGTATCGCAAACATCCTTGGCAGTTTTTCAATTGATGATGTTGTCAAACATATCACCATCAACTCCATTGAACAGGATATTCATGGCCTTCTTATCTTTACTGACTTGTTCAATATCAGGATCAGGCCATTCATGCCTTGGCTTGGGGACAGATGGCTCATTTCCAGTTGCAGCTCTCATTGGTACATGAGGGCCTCTTTCTATGCAATCTACATAGGCCTCATCTTGAGAAAGTAAATGAAGATGCATCTTTACCTTCCATTTATGGTAATAATCTTTGTCCAGAAAAGTAATCTTGACTCCAACATCCTTCTTGTTCATCTTGCTATTTTGTTGTGATCTTTAAACTCTTTGTTTATCAAGAGCTTGCTCTGATACCAATTGTTAGTCCCTTAACAATGCAACAAGAATTACAGAAGGGGGGTTGAATGGAATTCTTGAAACTTTTTCACAAAGATATAAAATGTTCTATCTTAATAATATATAACTGTGTGAATTGATTTGCAAAATACGGAATAATAACTTGGGATGAATCAATACACAAGTAATTAAAAATACAAGGCTTTAAAAACTTTCTGGTGGATTTTAAAGTATCCACTAGAGATATATATTATATCAAGAGAACTCTGTGTAGCAATCTTTGCTCACAGCTGCTTACAAATATGAACAACTAAGTTTGCAGAGAAATGCTAAGAATACAGCTTACAAATATTTCTCTGAGAAATTCTTGCTTAGTGTTCTTGTTGTTCTATTTGCTACTTCTTGGTTTATATATCACCAAGATTACAAAGTAATAAGACAAGATAATAAAACAAAACCTATCAAGTCTAATACTATGCTGCTTTATTACTATATTCCAGCATCTTTGAATATCTTCATAATAGCGTGGAAATGGCAATGCTTCTTTATTCTCTAAAACCCAGTTGAATAGGCTTCCGCATTCCATTTGCATACATTCGACGCATGTGACTGTGTTGTCACTATCAACAGATATTTGAATTCTTTATCCGTCGGGTTGATGATCATCTGTCGGGTTGCCTAGTTGATCATCCGTCGAGTGGCATTGTTGTTTAACTGTGGGGTAGATATCTGGCACTTGACTTCATTTCATTTATGCAGAATTACAAGACATCATCTATGTACATTTAATCAACCTATTCTACATATCTAGTTAAAGTCAACATGACTTGAGTACTACTTACAGAATCTAAACAATGTGTATGCATAAATGTGCTACAGACTTATTGTTACACAAGCTACTCACTCGATGGATAATAAATCATCATCCGTCGGGACTATAATTCTTATCCGTCGAGTGCTACATTTTTCACTAAGTAAAATCTACTAAGGTGTTTTGTTAATGAAATTATCAAGTTCACAACATATCCACAACAAGTAGATACCTGTCCAGGATCCTTATCATTTCCTCATCCTCAGCCTTCTTGTTCTTTTTATACTTTAGATCAGACTGAATAGTCATGATCAGCCTCATATTTGATTTGACACAGTTTGTGGGAACAATAAGTTGTTTGCATTATTTGGTTCTTGGACAGATGTAGGCCACCCCTTTGTTTGGATATAGATAATTTTTAGGAAAAGCTACTATCTGTTCATTTTTGAGCTCATAAAGCAACTGGGTGTCCTCTGTGATGAATATATGTACCTTGTCAATCTCTACATCTAGCTCAGATGCCCTTAGAGTTCTAAGATTTGAAATGGATACCCGAAGACATCTGTCCACTCCACCATCATTAATATTCACACAATCTCTTCTGCAAATAGTTTTCAATATTCACAACCACTGCCCTAATGGAGTTGATGGTCTTGGCCAATGCTGTTTTGTAGATGATGTAGTTGTTTTGAAGAGACATCCTCAGGACCGCAAGAATTTCACTAAATTCTTGATCTTGATTTGGTCCTTCTGCAGCCTTGATGAGTCTGTCTTTTCCTACATCTTGAAATTGTTGAGTTTGTGAAGAACTTTGACCAAGTTGAATTGATGTGACAGGCTCCTTAGATTTAGATTTACCAGCATCCTTGGATTGTTGAATCCTAGCTGCAATCTCCCCTTAGTCTTGGGAACAGGCATGAGTAGGGGAGTTGGTAATTCTGGCCTTACATCTTCAGGTAAAGAGGGTAGTAGGATATTGAGGTTCCCCATGATGGCACCCAAAGCTACAGAATTCTGAATTTGGAGATGCTTGTGAGAGTCCACCAGGGTTTTGATGTCTATTTGTTAACTCTGCACCAAGGATGTGAGAGCTTGTACTTGTGCATCTAGTGAGTCATTGGAGGTTTGGAGATAGGAGACTTGTTGTTGATGTTCTTGAATTTGCATGTTTGATGAGGAGTGAGATCTAAAGGAAGTAGAGACCCCAAAAGTATCCTGCACAGCCTTCTTAATTTCTTCCATGAGCAAGGCTGAAGGAGTGTATCTGCTAGAGTGCATTTGATCCAACTTCAGTCTTGATTTATTAGAGTTTATGATATGATTTTGAACTTGGTCATGCAGGGCCACAAATGAGGTTCTCAGATTCTTGACACTAGTTTTCACCCCACTTAGATCATATCTAGACATTTGATCAGCAAAGGTTGTGAATTTGTTCTTGATCTCTGTCTGTGAGGGAATGATTTGGTTCATCTTTTCCCTGACCATCCTCATAATCTTATCCTGATGCCCAGTTAGAGTGATTTGAAGTACTTTTCCAAAGTTGTGGAAAGCTTTGATTTGAGCTTTATATACTTCATTCACTGCATCATACACTTCCTGTACGGATAAAGATCTAGCATTGCTCCCCAAGATAGTTAGATACTCCTCCCTGAACTTGTCTAGTACATCATCCATTTCAATTGTAAATTCTATTTCCAGCCATGCATCACAGTTTGCATCCTGACCAGCTTCATCAATAATTTTTGACTATTGTTCTTCAACATCTGTCTGGTAGGATATCATGATAGCCTGGTAGGATTGATTTGACATATTGGATGTGAGAAGCTGCTGTGAAATTTGAGCAAGGCCACCAATTTTGTCAATCATGAGATCATCAACTGTGGAAGGTTGAGATGCAGCTTCTTGTAGCCATTGGGATATGAGGTTAGGTCCTTGTGGTTGAGAAGTGGAAGGTTAATTGGTTGGGTGAGAAGGAGATAGTGTGACTAAACCACCTGTGATAGGAGTCACAGTTTTACTCACAGATTGCTCTGTGGTTATAACATGGTGTTGTTCTTCACTTGTGGTGGGAACCTCCAGTTGAATTGGAGGGGATTTGGCTGGGTTACTTTCATGTGCACCAACCTCAAACCCTTGTGCTTCTTGAAAAGCACTGTCACATGAATATAATGTTCTCGCCTCTCCCATAGAAGGGTCATTGGCAATTATACTCCCAACTTCAATTGTTAGTGCAATTTCAGTTAGGGTTTTGAGGGGAGTTGTTCCTGTGACAGGAACCTCCAATTGAATTGGAGAGGATTTAGATAGATCCCTCTCAGCATTACTACCCTCAAACCTAACAACATGTGAAGGATGATTTGTACATGAAGGTACATTTGTAACCACCATAGGGTCTTCAGTAAAAACTGATGAATCCCCCATATTTGTGATGGTGTCATCAAGGTCTACCCCAGCTAGTAGCCTCTCACCATCTCAATTTGGTGTCTGGGTGGTTAGCAAGATTTCTTGAACCAAGTCACTTGAGTAGGATTGCACTTGAGGATTGGATTCAAGTGCTATATAAGAAGAAGAAATTTTAGAGATTAGAGTTTGTTGATCAGAAGTGAGTGTTGGCAGCTCCCCCTGAATGGATGAGGGAGCTTCAAGGGATGTTCTCTCCTTGTATGTGCCATCCTTATTTCTCCTTCTATACACTTAGATTTGTTCAAGTGATGGTTGTGCAGACTCCATACAAGATGCATTTGGGCTAATGCTCTTTTCAATAGAGACATCCTTTTGAGAGGGTGCCTCTAGAATCTGTTTTTGTCCCTTGTTTACAATTACATCCTTTTGAGAGGATACAGACGTGGCTTGAGTGGTCAACTCTAAGTTTTTAGCCTTCTTTGGTTTTCTGACCAAGGGTGACTCTGTTAGTGTTTGTTCTTCACCACTCTCATTTATAATTGGTAAAGGTGTATGCTTTCTCTTCTTTTTACTCACTTCACCCTTTTGGGAGGATGAAGTGGATGGCTTCCTAGTAGCTACAAGTATAGAAGAAAGGGTCTCAGCATTGCAAGGTCCTTGTTTGTGTTCCTGTGTTTGTACTTCCACAGGTTCAGAGACCATTGTTGTACTAGATTGAGCATTTTTCCTCATGTCAGGCATGGGATAATGATAAGTCCTAAATTTTTCCAACATAAATGGAGTTAATTTAAGACCCACCCGTACCTTGTTCTTTGTAGATAGTGATCCAAATAGAATTTTGGACACTTGCTTACAATTTCCTATTAATGATCTATCTACACCATCTATCATATGTATGTCATTTACCTTATAGTTTAAAGCAGCCATAATGAATCTAGGAAGAAAATTTCCTTACCTCTTGATGTTAATGACATTGTTAGCCTGGTGCTCAATTCCTCCAAGATGTAGTGTCCTACATTTATCTGTTTGTTGTGAGCCATTGAGTATACCAACTTCAGGACAACACTTGAAATGTTGTCAAATCCTGACTTTCTGCAAGTGAAAACCCTTATCACTGAATCAAAAAGAAGGGACCATTATCTCCTCGGGTTCTTTTGTTCATGCTTGACAGATTGATCTTCTCAGAATAATTGATGAAATTCATAAAGCTCATCCTGAGTTGGAGCTTCCACCAGCTTGTCAGTAGGTATGCCAATGCCATGTTGACATCATTCTAAAAAATCTCCACCTGTTGACCCTTGATTGTACAGTTTATCATAATAGCTGTAGCCTGGTTCTCATGCACAACTGTTCTTGTTACTACTGTATTCCAGAAATTCCCAAACACATCCAAGTAAAGCACATGATTAGCAGTAAGAGCCCCCACAAAGTATGTCTCAACAAGAACTTCACAAAGCTCTTGAAAGCTTCAAAAGCTTGATTTGCATCCAGAAATGCAAGAAAGTTGGTTTCTTTTGGGATAAAGGGTACAATAGTGTTTGATGCCATTGAGAAGAGTATGAAGTTTACTGGGTAAAAGAAATTAAAGAGAAAGAGTTCGAAACGAGAGAGAAATCAGTTTGGAATTGAAAATTCTAGGTCACTTAGAGTTCTCGAAGGCTTAAGTATGTGTAAGTCGAGATGTCAGAGTATTTATAGTAAAAGCAAATGACTTGTCGAGAACTCAAAAATAAACGTTTGGGATTTGCTTATCGAGAAGTCATTTTAATTTACTCTTTTAGAGAACTAAAATTGACTTGTCGAGATGTCAAATAATTACTCAGTTTGTCCAAAATGAACTGAATTGTTTCCAATATTTTTTTTGAATAAATCCAAATAAAATCAGAATTATTTTGCCAAAAGTATGTAATTAAAATAATTTATTGAATTAAATTATTCCAATTCCGAGTTATTTATAAACTTAAATTATATTTGTAGAGAACTCTTTGAGTTAACACTTATAGAGAACTCTACAATGACTTATCGATAAGTCATAATAAAGCTTATCGAGAAGTCCCTCGAGAAGTAAGAAAATTGACTTATCGAGAACTCACTCGAGAAGTCTTAAAATGACTTGTCGATAAGTCAATTAGATTTATCGAGAACTCAGTTCTCTATATACCTTTGATCACTGGATTCTGCCTTGTGCTAATTTTACATATTGAAAATATAAATCAACACTTAGATAGTTTTCTTAGAATTGAAAAATTCCATTCTAAATTATGAATTTTGAAAAATAAATATGCAGAGATTTCTGAAATATTTATAATTCATATTTCAGTTCATTTTCAATTATCAAATGATTTTAGATTTATTAGAAATTAAATAGCTGCAAAATATTATCTGAGTTCTTACCTTAGGATGAAGAATTAAGCATTCCAATTTCACCTAAAAGTCTAGTGAAAGTTGCTTTATCCAAAAGTTTAGTAAAAATGTCAGCTAATTATTTTTCTGTTGCAACAAAAATGAGCTCAATGGTACCATTTGTAGCATGTTCTCTAATAAAATGGCACCTTAATCAATGTGCTTTGTTCTAGGATGATTAACTGGATTAGCCACAATAGATATAACACTAGTATTGTCACACATGATTGGAATTTTGTGTAACACTAGGCCATAGTCCATTAGTTGATTTCTAATCCAAAGCACTTGAGCACAGCAACTTCCAACAACTATGTACTCAGCCTCAGCTGTGGAAGTTGACACAGATTGTTGTTTCTTGCTATACCAGGATACAAGTCTTTGTCCAAGAAACTGACAGCTTCCACTAGTACTCTTTATGTCAACCCTGCATCCATCAAAATATGCATCTGTGTATCCAACAGCTTCAAAACCAGTTCCCTTAGAATACCATAATCCCAAGTTTGGAGTCCCCTTCAAGTATCTGAAAATCCTCTTCACAACCATAAAATGTGATTCTTTTGGATTGACTTGAAATCTTGTACACAAATATGTTGCAAACATGATGTCTGGTCTACTTGCAGTTAAGTACAACAAAGATCTAATCATTCCTCTATAGCTTGAGATATCTACACTCTTGCCCTTTTTATCTTCATCCAACTTTGTAGTTGTAGATATAGGTGTGGATGCAGGTGAACAATCAACCATATCAAACTTTTTAAATAAATCTTTGACATACTTAGTTTGGCTGATAAAGATTCCATTACTTCTTTGATTGCCTTGAAGTCCAAGAAAGCAACTTAATTCCCCCATCATACTCATTTCATATTCACTTTGCATAAGCTTGGAGAATCTTTGACAGAGTTTTTCATTAGTAGAACCAAAGATAATATCATCCACATAAATCTGAACTAGGATCATATCATCGCCATATTTCTTGTAGAAGAGTGTCTTGTCAATAGTATCTCTAGTGAATCCATGCTTAATCAAAAATTCTGACAGAGTGTCATACCAAGCTCTAGGTGCTTGTTTCAGTCCATAGGGAGCCTTGAGTAATTTGTATACAAAATTTGGAAATTCTGGATCTTTAAAGCCAAGTGGATGTTGCAAATAAACCTCTTCTTCCAACTCACCATTATTAAATGCACTCTTCACATCCATTTGATATACTTTGAAATTTGAATGTGCAACAAATGCAAGAAAAATCCTTATTGCTTCAAGTCTTGCAACTGGAGCAAAAGTTTCATCATAATCTATTCCTTCTTCCCGTAAGTATCCTTTTGCAACCAACTTTGCTTTATTTCTAGTGACTATTCCATTTTCATCCATTTTGTTCATGAACACCCATTTTATTCCAATTATGCTTCTATTCTTTGGTGCAGGAACCAATTTTTAAACTTTATTTCTTTCAAACTGATTTAGCTCTTCTTGCATAGCAATTATCCAATCAGGATCAAGAAGGGCTTCCTCAATTTTATTTGGCTCAACTTGTGACTGAAAACATGCATGAAGGCATTCATTTGCAGTTGCACTTCTAGTCCTCACTCCAGCAGTTGGATCACCAATAATTGCTTTTATAGTGTGACTTCTATCCCACTTTCTGGTGTGAGTTTATTGACTTGAGTTTTCTGTGTTTTCTTCACTATTTGCATAACTTTCAGAATTTTCTTCCTCTTTCTCCCCCTGAGTTTGTGCTATCAAATTCAGGTGTTTGAGATGAGCTTCCATTCTCATGATTCATTTGTTCATTAGACTCTTCATCAATTCTATGATTTGTGTTGACTTCAACTTCATCATCAGAATCATTATCAATGTTGAGATTTTCAAACTTGAGGGATTCAGCTTCATTTTTATTAAGGCATTCCAAGCCTGGACATTTGTCATCATCAAAAGTAACATATGTGTTTTCCATGATCTTCTTTTATTCAATCACATGGATTTTGTATGCAGTTCTTTCCAGTGAATATCCCAGAAAAATTGCCTCAAAAACTTTTGAGTCAAATTTTCCCACATATTCAGAGTCGTCCTTCAACACATAGCACTTGCTTCCAAACACATGAAGATGCTTTACAGTAGGCTTTCTTTTAGACAAGATTGAGTAGGGTGACTTGCCAAGATTCTTGTTAATGAGATATCTGTTTTGAGTATAGCATGCAGTGTTCACATCTTCTTCCCAAAAACTAGTTGGCAACTTTATATCTTGCAGTATTGTTTTAGTAGCCTCTACTAGTGTTCTGTTCTTTCTCTCAACTACCCCATTTTGTTGAGGTGTTCTAGCAGCTGAGAATTCTTGAACAATGCCCTTGTCTTTGCAGAATTCAGTTAAGGTTGCATTCTTGAACTCTTCCATTATCACTTCTCAATCTTTTCACACAATTTTGATCTTCAGCCTGCTTCTCAATCTTCTTAATATATTCAATTATGATGTGTGGAGTTTCATCTTTAGAGTGCATAAATTCTACCCATGTATATCTTGAGTAGTCATCCACCATCACAAGTGCATATCCTTTTCTTGATATTGACTGGACATTAACTGGTCCAAATAAATCTATTTGAATAAGTTGCAAAAGTGCATTTATAGAATTCACAGTTTTACTTTTATGGCTTGATCTTTTCATTTGTTCCTTTTTGACAAGCATCACATACTTCATCTTGAGCAAACTCCAAATTAGGCATGTCTCTCACTTACTCCTTTTTGACTAGAGTATTTATTGCCTTGAAATTCAAATGAGAAAATGTCTTATATCATAACTTGCTTTTCTCTACAGATGCCTTGGTGTAGAAGCAAAAATTCCATCCTCATTTGCTGAGTCCAAGTCTGCAACAAATAAGCTTCCTTTCCTTGCTTCTTTTAGAGCAACTTCACCAGTTTTCTTGCTGATAAAAGTGCATTCTTCTTTGTTAAATAAAACCTTGAAACCTTTGTCTACAAATTGGCTGACACTGAGAAGATTCACTTCAAGACCAAATACCAGTGCTACATCTTCGATGACAACATTTCCAGAAATCAATTTGCCATATCCCATTGTGAAACCTTTGTTGTTGTCTCCAAAAGTCACTAATGGGGCAGCCTTCTCAACAAACTGTGATAGCAGGGCCATATCACCTATCATATGTCTTGAGCATCCACAATTTATGATCCATATGACTTTCTTCTTTTTTCCCTGCACACAATGAGTTTAAGTGTGTTTAGCAACCCAAGCAGTGTTGGGTACTTTCTTCTTGTTAATAGATTTGATAGAGGTAGAGTTTGATGATTCAGCGAGAATAGAGTTCATAGAATGATGTGCATTTCCTTAAGATCAACTCTCAGCTTGTGGCAACTTGTCATTACTTTCATGTTGCAAGGTATGCAATCAAACTTGTCATAGAATGAGTAGGGATCTTCAGTTTTTGCTTCATTATACTTGCATGCTCCTACTCCTGGCTTACTAACAACCTTTTTGCAAAGGTGAGTTAGATGATTCACAGAGCCACATTTTTGACATTGTTTTCTTGGAGCATCTGCAACATAAATAAAATTGTTGCTCTTGTTTATCCCAATATTTCCATTTCTATTCTTCTCCTTCTTTATTGCATCTTCAGTTTTCTTTTCCTTGACAGGTTTCTTGGAATTTTGGTTGACCATGGGCTTCTTTTCAGCTTTGAAAGTTGGAGTTGTTTCTGCATTTTTCTTCCTATTATCTTCATCAACAATTTTTTGCTTTATGATCAACTCTTCTTCACTGAAATCTACTTCACATGCTTTGAACATAGGTGAGCCAACCTTTCTTAGCATATCTGGGACATCTTCATCTTCATGTTCTTTTGCTTTTTCTTTATCACCTACAACTTTCTTGTTGATATTCAAGGTATCATAATCAAGACCAATTGCTATGTTAGCACAAGGATTGTTCTTCTCATGGTACTGACCAACCAACTCAGATGCATTTCTGAATGATTTTAGTTTCACCTCATTCTTCTCAATCTTTTCTCTTAACACAGCTTCAATATCATTGGCACACTTCAGCTTGTTTTTCAAGTATTCATTTTCTTGCTTGACTGACTCAAGCTCCATAAGCAGTATATCCATCTTTTGTTTCTCACTCTCAAGCTTGTCATTAGCTTTTGTTAGCCTACTGACTTCCTCAGTAGCTGCCACTAAGCTAGTGTGTATATGACACATCTCCACACTCATCTTTTCCACAGTCTCCTTATATTGACTAGCATTTAAATCAATAGTGGTTAGAGTTGGTACCTTTGATTTTGAAGTGGATGCTTCTCCATGCTCAAAATCCATGAGTGTATAGTTTCCAACCTCTTCATCCTCATCAACAACATCAGTATCATCCCAACTCTTTCCTTCTGCATTATAAGCTTTTCCAGACTGCTTCTTTAAGAGAGCTTCATACTTTGCTTCAAGTTCAAGATATGCCTTGTCTTTCTTCACCTTTTTAGGCTTTCCGCATTCAGTAGCAAAGTGACCCAACTCATCACAGTTGAAGAACCTTATCTTTGATTTGTCCACAGATTCTGTTTTGTAGCCACCTTTGCTAACTGAATTGTACTGAGTTTTTGGTTTCCAATTGTTGCCGTTGGAAGATTGTCCCTTGCCTTTGAAAAACCTTGGCTTCTTGACTCTTATGTTTGAGAATTCCCTAGCCAAGTAAGCCATGGATTAGTCCATTTCATCTAGCTCATCCAAGGTATAATATTCATCTTTTTCCAGCTCCAATATAACTTGATTATGAGGTCCTTTGTTCTTTTGGTCCATAACTTGAACAACTGAAACGTGATCATCTTGCTCATCTTCACTTTCTTCTCTGTCATTCACAATCAAAGCACTTGAACCATCAACAACATGATCATGATGTGCCTTTAATTATTTTCTTTGCATCATTTCAAGTTCATAAGTTTTCAAGATTCCATATAGGACTTCCAAAGTTATTCTGCTTAAATCTTTTCCTTCTCTAATAGCTGATATTTTCTGTTTAAGATGGTCAGGAAGAGCTAGCAGGAAATTTAGGTTAACCTCCTCAGCTTCATAATATTTATCATGTAGCTGCAAGTCATTTATCAATTTATTGAATCTTTCAAAAACTTCAGTAATTCCTTATTTTAGTTTAGCCATAAACCCTTTTATACCGAGAAACCAGAATCCTCATTTGGTTTGACCTAACCTCCTCTGTTCCTTCACATAAGATCTCTATTTTCTCCCAGATTTGTTTGGCTATGTCACAGTTGACAATGTTGTTGTACATAACATCGTCAAGCGACTCTATTAAGATCAGCTGCAAGCCACTATACTGAGAGACTTTTTCTTTTTCAGTTTCATTATATTCTGAAAGATCTTTAGGAGCATAATATGTTGAAATGACCATGTCCCCATCTGTAGATTTCTCAACTCTTACCATGAAAGTGAAAGGTTTATTCTTGAAAATCTGAATGTATAATGGATTGACCATCCTGATGAACATCAACATTTCTTCTTCCATAATATGTAGTTAGATCTGTCAAAGGTGGGGATTTTGATACTGCTCAGTTTCTGTGTATTCATTCTTCCAAGATCTTTAATCTGTTTGCTTTCAGATTTAGCTCTGATACCACTAGTTAGGTAATGAATACAACACAGGGGGGGTGTGAATGTGGTTTGAACAATTTTAATGGCTTTTTGAACTGTTGTGAATGGTGAACAAAATAATTTGTCTTGTAGAGATAATATGCTTTAATATGAATAATAAATCATGCACATTAACATATTATCTTTCAAACCTCACTTAATTTTATATAAAAATCAAGCTAGTGTTTTGCTACAAATTTCTGGTTTCTTAGTATGTTAAGAATTTAGCTTCTCTCGTGAGAGTTACGAGAATTTTAGATCTATTTGTTACAACTGAAATAAAGCATCCAGTATTTACTTTATAGAACAGTAATCACTGATTTTACACAGCATGCAATATCATGTACTAAACCCTACTTTAAGTTCACTAAAACTTTCTATTTCTGACTTAGTGTATCTTTGCAAATCGTGCATGTCTGTGACTTGTCCTCTGTCAGTTAATCTTGGCCTTTGATCTTGTACTCTTCAAGCTATTTTTTGTAGACTTTTCAAATCAGTGATTGATTTTTTTTTTTTGATTGATAACCTTGGATATTTAACTGATCTACATTCTGTACTTGAGTTTTACATCGAGATCTTTAGTTTGGTATATAGAGAACTCGACATCTCGATAAGTATAATGGCTTATCGAGATCTCTTATTACTCTAGTTTTTTTGACTTATCGAAGTCTGTGAGTTCTCGAATGTGAATTTTCTTGTCGAGATATTTGAGTTCTCGAGTTTGATCTTGACTTATCGAGATCTCTGAGTTCTCGAATGAACCTGACTTATCGAGGTCTCTGAGTTCTCGAATGAACTTGACTTATCGAGGTCTCCATTTTTTGCATGTAGAATTGATTTATTGAAATCTCTGAGTTCTCTAGTGATATTTTGACTTTTCGATATCTCAGAGTTCTCTAGTGAAGAAATGACTTGTCGATATCTCCAATCTTCATGTCTTCAATTTGGCTTGTCGATATCTCTGAGACTTCTCTATAAGCTTTTCTTGACTTCTCGATAAGTCATTCTGGAGTTTTCGCATGACTTCTCTATAAGACTTGATCTATGACTTGTAGATTTCTTGACCTAGAATATTTTTCTCAAAACAGATTTGTTCAATTTCAAACTTCTTCACATTTTCTATGAGGCATGATCTTCTTCTAGAGCTTATTCTTAGGCTTGAGACTGTTTACAGAAAAATACTATAGTCTAATCTATTTATACTTTTACAGACTTAAGTGATACAATACTAAATGCAAACTTAGATTATCATACAACTTACTTAGGGCTATCAATTTTGACTTAGTCTTGTTAAAGTACAGGCATGTTTTGCACAACATAAATCGAATTAAAATTAACCAACATCATATTTGAATCAAGATTTCAAATTAACTATTTTAAAATTAATTAAAATTAACTAATTAAAGATTAGGGTTTCAAATTAAAAACCCCAATTTAAAAAATTAGCGTTTAAAGCTAACCCGACCAATTCAAGATTTGAGTTTTGAGCTTTAAACTAACTTCTCACATCTTTAACCTTTGAACTGAGACTTGAACATACCCAATTTAACCTCTGACCTTTTCAAACTCCGACGAAAGTGAGAACACGGAGAGATAGAAGAGCGAGCGTTGTCAGGAGAGGTGAGCTAGTCTTAAGTCTTCAGTTGAGAATAGTCGAGAGGGGGGGGTTGTTCTTCGGTCGAGAGGGTTGAGAGCTTTTGACTTTTTTGATTTTTATGTTTTTAGATATGCACATGTCTGTTTAATTTTGATTTTAATCTTTATTTTTAGTATAAAAGTTAAAAGAGAGGCGGGGAGATCAGTACTTAAAAATTTCACAAGGCAAAAAGCGGTAAATTTTTACTGGGAATGAAATATTTGGCTTGGATGGGGGGTGATGGAGGCGCGATGAGACATTTTTAAAAACCGACTTAGAATATCAGTTGATATAAAGACCATTGTCTATCTTACACAAAGACATCAATTGGGTACAAACTGAGGTAAAAAGAACTTTTTATATCAGTGGTAAGATCAACCGATATCTAAGTGGCGATATCGATTTTATTTTTTCAAGTAGTAATATTTGAAATTTCAGTTTTATAAATTTGAATGTTAGAACTATTGTTTACTTAAATTTTGTATAGATAATTTATAATATTTTTCTCGTTTTCATCTTCAGGTTTATAACATAAATCGAATTGATATAAACCGAAATCAAGATTTTTAAAGCCGAACAGATGGCTGATTGCGATTTTTGATTTTAATTTTAAAAACCAAGACTGCGAATTTTGATTTTGAGTTTATTCAAAAACCGAAACTATCCGAGATTTTCTTTACCCTAGTTCAGCCTGTGGTCCTGTAGAGAACTGAGGAATTGGTTTCATGCATGAAGTGAAGAAACATGATCGACTGATCGATCACGTTCTAGTTCTATTTACAGAACAATGCATACCATGCATGTATATATAATAGTTTTAACCAAAGGTAGGACAATACAAAATTATTATAATGGTACTGTAAGAATAGTAATTTGTTCCCGTGCATTTAGATTTGGTAAATGTTAGGCCTGAGGTCTAGTACAAGTGTAGGTGGTCAATTATGTGAGGACTGTGAGATGAACAGGAGTTGTAATTATTGAAGAACTTGTAGTTGCTGCTGCTTAGTTCTGTCTAGTCGATCCTTTTGAAAACCATTCTCCACATGGAGACAACACAGGGTATTCTTGTAAATAAGTTTGTATTGTCAATCAATGATAATAGTGAATTGTCCAGTAAACAAAATCATACTTATCGGTGTCCTTTTTCTCTATTTATATTTTGCTATTCGACAAATTACATCAAATCACAATCGACCATCCTGTAGAGTTTTTAGTTCTTTGCAACTGTATATGTTTTTATTGCCAATGAAACCATAAATATAGTACAAATTCTGGAAGAGAGGAAGATTTAAACCTACAACCTATAAACGGAGTATCACACAACTCTCGACTTCATAAATAAAATTCTACGAAAAAAAGAAAAACACTCGTACTAAAGCTGTATCTCAATTATGTATAAAATTGTTTTGAGAGTAATAATTCTTGTTCCACATGAGTTATAATGTGATAGCCATTGTGAGTCTTATTGTTGTGAGTCTTATTGTCCAGATCAGCTACAAACCCACGCAACTTTGTAAGCTACCAAAAGTTTTGAGTTTACTTTTGAATAAATGATCATAATTTATTGCTGGGAGTATTTCAAAGTATATAAGAGAATATTTAGAAATGTATGCAAATCACAAATTACTTAATAAATGTGTTTATGTAATTCTTTTTCATATCTTAGTCAGCGCCGGTAATTTATATCGTTTCGTATATTTTCGTATTTTATATACTGAAAGTCAAATATATATATATATATATATATATATATATATATATATATAACATGTTTAACATTTGTGTAGCAAAAGATAAACACATATCTGTAAATAAATAAATATATAAAAATATTATATTTTTGGATATAATTTTACATATATATATATTAAAAAATATATACATTTAGATATAATGGTATATTATTGGATATATTTTTATAAATATATATAAATTATATGTATATATATATTTAATATTAAAAAAATATGTATATTTATATAAATAAATATATAAATATCTTACATATTTTTAAATTTTTTTAATAAATTTATTTATTCAGTGTATTTTCTTATCGTGTCATGTACCCAATGTAAACACATATCCTTACCCGTTTAGATTTCGTATACCGAAAAACTGAACACGTATTCATTTATATCATGTCGTTCTCATTCATTTTATTGTGTCGTATATCAAATTGACAGCTCTAAATTCTAGGGATACTGTCTTACATTTAACAACCAGAAGTTCATATCCACATTTATGGTGAATTCTAGTGTATATTTGTTTATAACCGTATACTTTGTCCGTGAATTTTTTTAAAATGTAGTAAACGTATATTAAAAAATTGTATGGGAAACTGATATGTGTCACATTTTCTTTCCTTTCGTATATTATAAGCTAAACTTTTATATAGGAGATATATCAAAAAAAAACCATGTGCAACTATTTTCTCAAAACTTAAATGACTTTTAGTGTATAGTTGTTTTTGGTGGATTATGCACTTTTTGAAAGATTTAAGGTGGTTAGTTTAATATTGTGGCTTCTGGTAATATTTTGGTATGTATTATTGACTAGATTTAATGTTAATGTGACTTCGAAAGAACAAAGAAAAATAAATGCATATTCAATTCTATAACTCTGGAAATTAAGTTGCAGCTCTGAAAATAAATTTTAGGGATGATTTTTTCTTTTTAAGCAAATTTGCTCTGGATATAAAATTTGCCTTAAAAAATTGTATGGGAAACTGACTTCAAAGAAAAAGAAGAATTAAGAAAGATCGTAAACGGGTTAATTATCAATTAGGTCAATTACTTGTCCAAATATATCAAGTGAGTCACCAATAAAAAAACGGACTCAAATGAGTCACTCATTTGAAAATTTGTATCAAAATTATCACTCTATCGTTAGTCAAAATTTATAAAAGTATTATATATTGAGTTTCGCACATTTTTTGTGAATGATATTACATCCAAATGAAAGATTCTGAGTTATAATATTTTAAATAATATTTTTAGTTTTTTAAAAATTTGTCTACTATTTATTTTTATTTAAATCAAATAAAACAATCAAAAATTAAAAATAAATAGTTGATAAAATTTTAAAATCTAACAATATTATCTAAAATATTAGAAATCAGAACCTTTCATTTGGATGTAATATCATTCACAAAAAATGTGCAAAACTCAATATATAATACTTTTATAAATTTTGACTAACGATAGAGTGATAATTTTGATATAAATTTTCAAATGAGTGACTCTGAATCCGTTTTTTTATCGGTGACTCACTTAATACATTTGAACAGAATAAGTGACATAATTGATAATTAACCCGATTGTAAACATGATAAAGTAAATTTACTGTGCAGACTGAAGACCTGTAGTTAAAGAAAGAAATGGGAACTTGGAGTTAGAGAGTTAGTAAGTGAGAGTAACAATCAGTTTGGGGAGTCACTAGTCCATCTATCATATCAATCTTGCTGTCAAACCTCTTTTTATTTCCACAAAAGCCTCAACCAAGTACCTTTACTCTTGACTCTTGACAATTTCATTACTCCATCCTTTCTCTGATGCTATTACACTGTTGTTGAGGGGGAGTTTGTAGTACAATTTTTCCCCTTTTGTAGGAAACTATGTTCCAATCTCTCTTCTAACCATTTCTAAACACAAATCCAAAACAAAAATAGATCGCCAACCATTCATCTTCCTCGATCTTCCTTCCTCTTTATAACAAACCCTCTCTTAGGTTTTCATCATCTTTTTAAGAAAAGATTCAAGAAGAGATGAGAAAGAAACAAACTACCAAACAGTGATTTTTTTTTTGCATCTGGTTAGATCTCCATTCCTCTCCATCATCGAATCACAACAAATCTTGAGATTATGAGTTTCAAAGATTTGATAATTAAACCCTAGTTGTGCATCTCTTCTTAGAACAAAAACTAGGGTTTTCAAATCTAGCTAGCTTGTACAATCAAAATGAACTCAAATCAAGAACTAGTAGCAAGCTCATCAAACACAGTCACAACAAGCATGCTAATCTCCGCCACAAACTCAAACTCCATTGCTTCCTCTGCATCTAATTCAGTTACATCACCCGCAACCCTAAGCCGATACGAAAGCCAGAAGCGCCGTGACTGGAACACTTTCGGCCAATACCTCCGCAACCACCGCCCACCTCTATCTCTCTGCCGTTGTAGTGGAGCTCATGTTCTTGAATTTCTCCGTTATCTTGACCAGTTTGGAAAAACCAAGGTTCACAATCAACTCTGTCCTTTTTTCGGGCACCCTAATCCTCCTGCCCCCTGTTCGTGCCCGCTTAAGCAGGCGTGGGGCAGCCTCGATGCCCTCATAGGCCGCCTTAGAGCGGCCTACGAGGAAAATGGTGGTAGGCCTGAAGCCAATCCATTTGGAGCTAGAGCTGTTAGGCTATTTCTTCGAGAAGTTCGAGATTCACAGTCGAAAGCTAGAGGAATCAGCTATGAGAAGAAGAAGAGAAAGAGGGTGCCGCCACCACAACATCCAACACCACTGATGGAAGTTCCTCATCCTCCATTTTAAGTGGATGCTACTGAATGCTGATCATGACCTAAATCTCATATGTTTATTTGATGAATCTCATTATATTTTTAGGGTTACGTAGTAGTTGTGGGCTTGTAGCACTTCGTTTCCTTCCTATTTCAGTTGATCTATTTGAACTGTACGTCTTATGAATTTTCTATGATCGTATTTGTGAGATTGATCTGATCAAAAACTGTTTGATACATCTTTTTCTAGCATTGATTGTGATATTAATTAGTGTGGGATTTAATAACGGATCCAGGTTCTCACCATCCATGGTTAATTTATAATCATCTATATGCGGAATTTTTTTGCTAATGTTAACACCCAAATCGATGTGAATTCAGGACACTATTTTTTATTTTTTTTCATTTTAGGATTTTTGCTATAAAAGTTTTACGAAGAGAAGATTGCATAGATGATTTGCATAACCATCCATGAATGTGGATAATTATAATGTACATTCTATTTAACTCTTGGTCTCTATGAACTAGTACTAGAGGAAGCTAAAACTACAAATTAACACCAGTAATATGGAGTAAATTTAAGTTTACTGTATTCTAGCTACTTTAATTACTATTGAGTTTAATTACCTTGTCAAAATTAATGTTTGAGAGATCTGCAGTTATAAAAGATTGTGAAAGCAATGCTAGTGTCTAATCTGCAGTTGAAATCAACTGTATGAGATCTTATAATATCCAATACTTTTCATAGATTTGCATATCATATTATATGGTGGTTTTTACTGTTAGGGTTGATCTAATTGATGCATTTTAGCTTTATTAAAGCATATCGGAAATTGCGAGCTCTTGTCTAGTAGTATCAATAATCAAAGTATATAATCCCACTTGTTCATTTTTGGGTACCGCAGCTAGCCTGCCGCACATCGGTAACTTCATATGGTGTCCTGTTTCACCAACATGTACAAGGACTTCAAAATTTCCATATTGTTCATCTCGCAGAGGTACCAATTAGGTAAATACTGTTGCACGTATGAAATGGTGAAGCCTTGGAAGGGCCGGGCTGAAGAAAGTGAAGTTCTAAACCTTAGGGCCCACATAATTATTCTCAAAGTAGCAACATTAATTAACAGTTGGTAACCACTTACACTTGTCTTTGCAATTTGCATACAACTATACCCATAAATGTTCTTTGGAATAAGTTTTAATTTTTAATCAAAAATTGGTAAATTTTAATACTTTAAAATCAAATGATAAATAAAAAGGGACTGAAAGGGGTATATTTTTGTTAACTATCGAGAAAAAAAAACTATACTAATAAAATGGTTTGTTGAGTGGTTCTTTAAGAGAAACGTGAATAACTAATAGGTGATTAATTGAATTAATTTTTAAATATATTTTAATGATATAATAATATTTTTATATGCTTATCTCTTATTTTTGATAAAATATACCAATTAAAAACAATTCATAGTTTTATTGCGATTAGTTTAATTTTAAAAATCAAGTTGGTAATATCTTTCATAAGAATTTATTAATCACGTGCATAATTTTAATAATACCGGTTCCATGTGACTGAGAAAAATAGAATATAGTCTACACGAAAAACATAATGTAGCAAGAATAAATGTCCACAATTTATGCCCGATAAGATTTGTGAATATTCTATTTTGCCGTAGAAATAAGCATTGGTCAGAAATTTGTTTCAAACCAGCCAAGAGAAAGAAAAGAAGACTAGAATGCAGGACAAAACATTAATCAACAATACAAACACATAATATAAATTTGACTGTTACTAAAAAACAGATAATATAAATTTTGTTTAATTTAGTGACTCAAATAAAAAGACTGTACAGACGCGCGAGTATCACAGGTCCATTTAGCTGGGCTAGGGGAGGAACTAGGGGGCCCGAACGGAGCCCCGGGGATTACTAAATAACCCCAAAATTTTAATATAAAATTTTAAAATTTACTATCAAAAATTTTTTTGGTCCCCTAGATTAAAAAAAAATTTGAAATTGAGAATTGATTATACAAAATTTTATTGATTTTGTTAATTATTTCATTCAAAATAATATTGATTAGATGGAAATCATGGAATTTGTTTATTAATCTTAATAATTAATAAATAAACATATAGGATAAAGATAGTACAATTTAAAATAAAAAAAAGATGCTTAAAACTAAAGTCTAAAAACAGAACATACTTGTTCAGTTGTTCTGCTCCGGTCACAAAACCCCCAATACACACTATACATACAAGTTACAAAATTACAATCTCTAATATCATCTCACTTTATCTACTCTACCTTTGCATTTAATCCGTAAATATGAGTAAGAGAAAAGAGATTACATCCTATTTTCAACCCAAGAAGAAGTAAACAACTACTTGTGAAGATGAAGAACCTTCTGCCGCCTCAATTGAAGTTACTGGAGATGGAGTTGAGCCTCTGATTTTTGGTGGGATAAACAGAAACTCCGAGCAAAATCATCAAAATTCAGAGATTGTTAATGAAGGTATTGATTCTGAGAACACTGATGAAATTATTGATTTCAATTCGTTAATACGTGATCCTGGTTTGCGGAAACAAATTGAGACTTATCATCCAAATAAAAAAGATTTAATTAGGAGAGCATACATTGATCTTGGCCCATATCAACCTGTGCAAGTTTATCCCTTCTCTGGTCCAGAAAATCATCCCCGTCGATTTCAAAAGAGTTGGTTTGATAAATTTCCTTGGTTAGAGTACTCCCCAGAAAAAGATGCAGCATATTGTTTTTATTGTTTTCTTTTTGCTAAAAATCCATTAGGAAGGTGTGGCTCGAATACTTTTACTGTCAAGGGGTTTAACAGTTGGAGGAAAGTAAACAATGGAAAAGATTGTGCTTTTAGATGTCATGTTGGGAAAGGAGATGGTTCTAATTCAACTCATAATTTTGCGGCTAAATGTTATTATAATCTTAAAAATCAGCCTTGTCACTTGGAGAAGATAGTGGAGAAACATAGTGCAGAAGAGATCAAACGAAATCGAATGCGTCTTAAAATATCGATAGATGCAATCAAATGGTTGACATTCCAAACTTGTGCATTCAGAGAACATGATGAAAGCTGCAACTCGAAAAATCAGGGTAATTTTCTTGAGATGTTAAAACTTTTGGCTTCTTACAATCCTCAAGTAGAAGAAATAATGTTAGATAAAGCCCCCAAAAATGCCAAATACACTTCACCAAAAATTCAAAAAGAACTTTTACATGTTTTTGCTAGTAAAGTGCAAGATTTAATTTGTGATGAGATTGATGATGCAAAATATTGTTTGATTGTGGATGAATCTAGAGATATATCTAAAAGGGAGCAAATGGCTATTGTGGTTAGGTTCGTTGATAAAAGCGGCTTTGTGAGGGAGCGTTTCTTGGATTTAGTCCATGTTAAAGATACAACTTTTTTAACTTTAAAGACTGAAATATGTGCACATCTCAAATAAATCGGTATGTTTTCTACTTTTATTTATTTTGGTCCCCCACATGTTAGATTCCTGGTTCCGCCCCTGGCTGGTCTCCAAATTTTTGAACGTACCTACGATCATGCATGGTATAAGAGTCGGCAATTCGTTTGTTTCGTATATTTGTGTATAGTGTATTTTTATGTTTCGTATCATGAATATATAACCTTACTCGAATCGTTAAAAATTCGTTTCATTTCGTGTTCGCGTGTCTTCATTTCGTGTCCTGTTTCGTGTACTTTAAAATTAATAATAAAATATATATTTAAATATTAAATTTTTACTAGTCGAGTGTTAAGTTAATTACAGTCAAGCCTTTTAAATTTAAATTTGAATCTATTTTGTATCTAATTTTTTGTAAATATTATATGAAAATATTATTGTAAAATATATTTATTCAAATAATTTTAATAAATACATTTAATATAAATTTATTTCGTATATTTTCGTTTCATGCCGTGTACCTAAGTGTAAACCAAAAATCAACACTAAATTCATCTGTATACTTTTGTATTCGTGTACTTTCGAGTTTGTATATCAAAAATATCAAATCAAATTCATTATTTTCGTCTCATGTTATCATGTTATTGTGTTATGTACGAAATTAGAGGCTCTAACATGTATTAGGTATCATGCCGGTAGAGTTGCAAGAAAAATAACAATGTGAAGAGTAATGTAATGTTGATTAGCAGCAGGTGACACGCTAGTAATAACCCTGAGCATTTTCAATTATGACCTTTGTTAGCTGAAAAGCCTATATGACATTTAGATATTAGTTAAAAAAATATCACTAGCTGATTGTCTGTTAGCAAAAATTTAGATATCCTTTGGTCTTTAATATCTGTTGAGTACGTAGGCCTTAGCTAAATCATCCACGTTAAATTTAATGCATGTTTAAACCTAAATAAATACATTAATACATACATATATTTATATAATATTTAATACATAAATATCAAAAATTATTATTTTATTTATAATATTTTTAATTTATATAACATTAAGTGTAAAAATATTGTTCTCTTATTAACAAAATTTATTAATTATTTTTAACATACAATATATATATAATACAATATATATTAGTTATTTTTATTAATTATATTTTGTTATATTTATATATTATTATATTTACAGTTATAATAATTATCAAATTTCAATTATATATTTTTTCATGTATTGAATTAAGTATTAACTAAATTTATTTTATTATTTAAAGTTTATATATATATATATCTGAAAAATAGGAATTAAATACAACTAACAATTATAGTTAATACTAGCGCATGCTCTTATAAATTCAATAAAATTTTAGAATTTGACTAATTATTTTGGTTATCATAGTGGGAGATTTTCTTAATATTTTATATTTTGGTGCTTGACTACATTAGTACATTTAAGCTGTCAAATGTCAATTGTCGTGGCTATGGCCAGCCAAACCCCTAATTCCACATACCCATGTTACGCACACAACCTAGAACTGGCATTATCTGTATGAACATTTCCGGAATCCCGATTTGTGATTTTGACAACGGGCACTTTTTAATATTATTATAAAGATTCAGTTTGATATTTCATGTTGGTCTCAAATATAACACCTGACGCAACAGAATAATGCACTTGAAAATTTATATTATGGAGAGGTCATCCCGAATTTCACCATCACAAGTTATAAATTATAACACAAGTGATAAAAAAAAGATATTTTTTAACAAACCTTTTTTCTTTTTTTTTTATATATTGATATTTATATAGTTTATGTACACAATTGTTTGTTGTTGAAATAATCTCGTAACGAAATCGGAGGTTAATGAAATATTAGAGCGATTTGTGTATAATGTGGTTGTTCTTATGGATTTTGAGTTTATGAAAATATAGGGGGCTGGACCCGTGTCTCAATTTATCTCATTGCATTAGATTTATTTTCCAAGATGGCTGTGTACCAATTTTCTATTAGATAAAGTGTACGTA
The DNA here is from genome assembly GCF_009905375.1 of Apium graveolens. NCBI lineage: Eukaryota > Viridiplantae > Streptophyta > Magnoliopsida > Apiales > Apiaceae > Apium > Apium graveolens. Next base: position 219,941,431 of record NC_133655.1, on the reverse strand, counting down.
ATTCTGTGAAATTGTGTAACGCCCCCAAATTCGGGGTCAGTAATCTGGGTCGTCACACAATCCTACAATCATGTATAACCTGCATTAACTCAATAACCCAATATTTCCATATCACAGACCCCCAACCTCACACACTAACAAGTTATAGTCTTAAAAACGATATACAACAAGTATCATTTGTCATTAAAACTCAAATGTATTTTATATGATCTCAAACAATTATTCACAACCTCTACACGAAGTTACAATAATTATGACAGATTTCTTATACCTATATGATACTCTGGCCCACCTGAGATAAAACTTCCAGGGATTCTCCCCATGACTGCAAGCGACTAAGTCCCACACCGGCATACTGGTTATCTGTTGTGTTGTACAATTTAAAAGAAAGCAAGAGTGGGCAATAATGCTCAACCATAATAATGTACAGTATGAAAAGACTATATGAGAAATTCAATTATAATTCCATATACGATAAATATGTTTTTTTAAAATAGTTTCCTCGGTGATTTACACCTTCCTTTGAAAATAATTCTTTTATTATCCTGCAAATACCTTAATGGTAAACGCAACACCTAGGCTTGGGTTTCAGTGGTGCATCACAATTCCAATTGGAAGAATTTAGGACATTCACTGGAGCCACCGCATACGATGATCAGTCGTACTACGGAAATAGTAAAATTTGTACTAGTAGAAGAACGACACATTCGTATCCCGGTTATCACTCTTGCCGCATTCGGGCTACGTGTCTCATTTTGGATATACACATACTTCACAAGTTCCTGAGTACACAGAGTACTTTCGCCTGCGGTACCTTTGGTAGTCTCCCTAGTACACATAGTACTAGAGTCTACCCCTCCAAGTCCTTAAAAGAATCATATCATATTTCGAGAACTCGAACCACATCGAAGTTCTCCATGCGTTTTGCTTGTTGATAGAAACAACTTATCTTATCAGTATATATATATATATATATATATATGTACTTCCGAGAATTTTCGGAGGAAGTACTAATGATGTGAGTTGACCGTTCTCAACATATAACTAAATAAGGGGAAGTTTCTTTTGAACTGTACTCAAATATTTAAAATAAGTCGAGACAAATTCAACGACGATCTGAAAGTATTCGTATGATTTTCTGAAATTCAGGAGTATTTTTGAATAGGTTTTATGATTTTTAAATCATATTTAATTATTTAATAAGTAAATAATAATTATTAAACAATTAGACCTCGAATGATTATGTTTTAAGGAAACATTTGGAATAATATTCCCCAACTGTTGTACGTTTAAATAATTAAAGTAATCTTTAATAATATAATTAATCAAATTTGAAATAAATAATTATTGGAGAATAATTTTCCTATTTAAATGAATATCCGAAATAATATTCGTTATTCGAGTAGTTAAATATAGTTGAGGAAATACGATCTTGGGAAATCATTTTAAATAATTTCGAGGTATATAATACTTCGCAAGTGGACATTGAGTCCCTTGGAATAAAACAAATGCGGACTTTTAGTCGTCCAAAACGTCTCCGGGATGATTCCCGGGTTTATACTTTATAAAAACTGACCGACTATCGGTCTTACAACTTATACATCATGCTCTACTATAGCGTTAATATTTTAAATAAAATACCTCCGGAATACTTCCGGGTTTTCATCAAATTATACTGACCAATATCCTCGGTCTAAAATATACTCATCATGTATACAACGCTACTCTCTAGCGTTACCGATTGAAATTCGGTAATATTCATATACCGAAATCATTATCATATCGTATGATATTATATAACATAATTTGTAAAACATCGTAATACAACATCATGTATAGAGCATTTATTTTAAAATAAACACAACACAACAGTTTTAAAAGGTAGGGTTTGAAAACTTGCCTGAAGTCCAAGATACGTTTTCCGACTTCCTTTCGTTCCGGGTTTTCAAATCACTAAACATCATAATCTTAATCAGTATTCTACTCTCATCACCAACTTATATTTCTAATAAGTTCAATACTTCATAATTTTCAATATTCGACCGACTCGAAATAAGTATCGATCCTTGGTCGAAACGGATGGTCCAAGTGGTCTTTTAGAGTTAACTTTACCGAATGTTACTATTACGCGACTCACACTCTATCATTTTTAATAAATCGTAAAATTAATATTTTAATACGAAATCACCTCGAGAAGCTTCTTGAGTGCTTTTAATATTTATCATAAAAGTTTCATTTTGATAAAATGAGTTTAAATAGGTGAAAAGCATTTTAAAAGTTCGGCCAACTACGGAGTTTTACTATTCATATCGCTTTCACTAAAACGTTGATTTCTCTTAAACTGTTAACTCAATTGACGCACCATTTTTACGTGCGCGATCTAGAAAAAATTTAGAACATATTATTTGAAAATTGTTTTCTGGTAACAGGTGTCAAAATCCCGAAGTGGCAGTTTTATAATAGGGGGTTGTTTTTGACGTTCGTACTCCGCGCGACCTCGGCTCCGATATTTTTATAAAATTGAAAAATCAACATTTTTACTTGAAATTTTTATGGAATTTAATAAATTCTACTTTTTACTCTCTGTAAAAATTTCATGATTTTTAAATATTTTTAAGTCGATTATTTCTATTTACAAAGTTCGTAATTTGTAACAGTTTCTATCGCGTAAATCACTTTTATTAAAACGGTCATAACTTTTAGTCCGTAAATTGAAATCAAGCGATTCAAGCGCCTAAACGATCCTCATAACATTTTATATCATAATCAATCTCAATTTTCAAGAAACTACATTTTATACATTCGGGAACGGCTGCAGAAACATAAGTTGAGTTTTGTTCTTTTAACGAGGTTACGATTACGATCTGAGTTTCGTTTACGTCTTAAATCATTATACTGCCATCAATAACCATCAAATCATCATCTCAACACTAACTCCTCTCAAGAACATCATGTTCTTGAGGCAACAATCATCAACCTTAAAACTAATTAACTAAACATCAAGGTAATATCAAATCAATCATCAAAATCATACCTATATCCAAGATCCTTACTTTTCTTGAAACTTAAAACTTAAATAAAGTTTGGATGAAGGTTTATACCTTTTTTGGTAGCTTTGAAGGTTCTATTCTTTATGGTTGAACCTTTATGCTTAAGGATCTTAAATTATGCCATGAAAATCAAGAAAATGAAAAGAGATTTTCGGAGTTACTATTCACCACCAATTTTGAGCAAGAATTTGACTATGCTATACTAATCCAATGGACATGAAATTTTGAACATACCTTATAAATGATATGAGGAAGCTTTGGTTAATATTTGGTGATTTTTTAATGATTAGAACATGAGATATGAATTTTTCTTTCCATGGTGTTCTTGAAATCAACATTGTGTTTTGAAGTGAGAGGGAGAGTTTTGTTGCTTCTTGGAAATGCTTCTCTTGGAAGATTTGTGAGATATGATTTAGTATATATCCTAGTACTACTAAATCCATGAATATCTTGTCTAGCATCCTAGGTTTGCAAGCTATTCTACTTAATTTAGACTTTAGGTTTACTATTACTAGCCTTTAGGTTATTGTTAAGTGGCATTTATAACACTTATTTATGCTCTAATAAGCTTTGAATTGATGCATTTGTACTCAAGTTGTTAAGTGTTTTCAATGTGTTTTCTAGTGTTTTTGCATTTCAGGCATTATTCAGGTAATCAGGTAAAATATCATTGTTTTGGTGCTAATTTGGTGTCCAAGTGGTGTTGGAATAAAGGTTCGTTGAAAGCCGGCTCGAAGCAGCAATAATTAAGAAGAAATCTGAGTTTTTCCCAAAAGGACGGCGCGCCCGTGCTGTGAAAGCGCGCGGCCGTGCCGGGGTTTCAGAAATACAGCGCGCCCGCGCTGTGATAGCGCGCGCCCGCGCTGTGATAGCGCGCGCCCGCGCCGATGCCGAATTCAGGAATCCTGTTTCTAATACAATTTTATACCTTACGCGTCCATAGTGACGAGGTTGTGTGTGGCAGCTCGTGTTTTTATTGGGCCAAATATGAACAACTTCAGCTCCCTAGTGCTGCCATTGATAGTTCGATTATATTGCACATGGTGGAGTGGTATGGGGTTAAGCCTGATCCTAATGGGTTGGGTTATTCATTTGATATGCTTCCAGGCAAACGGCCCTATGATCAGTATTATGCTGGTGGTTCTAATTTTTCCCGTGAAGCGGGTTGGAGAGCTCAATTGGGTGAGGAGATAGAGTCGTCACAGTTGAAGGAATCATCGAAGAAGAGTTCGACGCAGTATAGGCATCTTGCGAGGAGGATGGATGCGATGCACGACATCCACAGTCGTTTTGTACACGATCTCACCCATGCACCTGGGACTGCATTTAGAGCCACCGGAGTTGACATTTAGTGGCCAGTATTTTGTGAGGACTCTGTGTATCCGCCTCCTGACACGCCTGACACTCCACCCCTTCAGTGTGAGTATTCTGATTCAGAGTAGGTATGCCTGATTCCTTACTATTACCTTCACTGAGGACAATGAATATTTTAAGTTTGGGGGTAGTAGTTGAAGGAATATGTTTGTGTGAGTCTCATATAGTTACGTGTTCATGATAGTTTAGTTTATATAGTTTGCATATTTTGCCATTTAGTTTTTTTTTATTTTGGTAGTTTTATGATAATTTGTTCATGTAGTTTCATGCATATAACATGATCCCTTAGATAATTTTTCCAATTGACTTGCGATATTGATGTTAGTGTAGTGATGTCGTATTTAGTGATGTTGAGAGTCTTATTGAATTGATTTGCATGCTAGAGATACTTGTATTTCACTAAGTCTTATAGGTTGCTAGAGTGCTAGATCATGATCATGGTTTGTTGATTTGTCAAGGTTTAATCGTGTGTTTATATTTAGAATTTAGGGTATTCTCTTAATAATAAAAGACATGGATGTTTAAAAATTGGAGAAATGGGATTTCATTGCTAGTTGTGTGGCTAGGTGTCAATTGGCTAGTAGCCGGCTCATATTTTTATGAGTAGTCTAGGGTTGAATGAGATGGAGCGAAACACACTCATTCAGAAATTGTGAAAAAAAAGAAAAAAAAAAGAAAAGAAAAAGAAAAAAAAAAGAATAAGTGTTATGTATAATTGATCACGGGTGGGCTATTTAGTACTCGAGTTATTAAGTTCTTAGGGGACTTTGTGCCTAGTGACCTAAGACTTTTATAGTCTGGGATCCGCTAACCTAACGCTCGCTACATGGGTGCTATTGTATAAGTTTTTTGTGGACCTCACTCATTGCACGATCAAATAAGCATACTTGTGTTGATTTGTTGTGAATAAAAGCATGAATCCGTATAAAACTCCAATATAAGAATTGAAGTGTTATAAGTTATTTTGAGTCTAGCTTTTTATTTTATTTATAACCTTGCGATTGCCTAGATGAGTAGTGAGTCATGATTATTGATCTAGTTGCGATAATATATCTGTAAGCATCTTTACACACGCACGTCTCTAGTTTGTAAGTTGATTTGTATGATTTGATTGATCTTCATGCGAGTAAATGCATTTGTTGATATGTTGCTTGTTGATTGGTTGAGTAATTCTATTGGGATTGTTGCATTCATGCATTGTTGTTTCTTGTTCTTTGAGTCTATTTATGCTTGAGGACAAGCATCGATTCAAGTTTGGGGGTATGTTGAGTGGCATATATGACACTTATTTATGCTCTAATAAGCTTTGAATTGATGCATTTATACTCAAGTTGTTAAGTGTTTTAATGTGTTTTCTATTGTTTTTGCATTTTAGGCATTATTCAGGTAATCAGGTGAATTAACATTGTTTTGGTGCTATTTGGTGTCCAGGTGGTGTTGGAATAAAAGCTCGTGGAAAGCCGGCTCGAAGGAGTAAAAATTTAGAAGAAATCCGAGTTTTTCCCAGAAGGATGGCGCGCCCGTGCCGGGGTTCCAGAAATACAGCGCACCCGCGCTGTGATAGCGCGCGGCCATCACAGCGCGGCCGCGCCGATGCCGAATTCAGAAATCTTGTTTCTAATACAATTCTAAAAGGGAAGGCTTCTAGATTGTTGGGGGCTGCTCTATATATTCATATTAGGTCGTTTTAATAAAGAGACGGACTAGAGCGCGAGGAGAAGACGACAAGAGACCTTTAGCTCAATTCAACAAAGGTGAAGACAATCTATTTTATTCTTGTAAATCTTTGTTTTGAGTTATAATTTGGATGCTTGTTTCTTGTTTTGCTGAACCTATACTCTTGTTTGTGTTTGGTTTAATTATTATTATAAAGACTACATTTTATATATCATGATTTCATCGGAACCCACTTTGATGATGAGTCCGATTATGGGCTAATTGTTATTGTCGGGTTCTAACGGATTTATTTATGGATTTTTTTAGTTAAATTATTTTGATACTTTAGTATGTGGTGATTGTATGATATCCTAGTATTGGTTGTGCGTATTTGTCTTATGAGCGTCACGAACTTATAAGATATTGTGTTAATTCTTAATGAAGCGAAAGTGAATATAAGGATTTAAAATTTACCATGCTAGCATAGGTTCATGTATTTGTCATGCATGATTCATAGGTAATTTTAACCATCTTACTTGCCCTATGTAATCAAGATAGATAACTTGTGCTTAAACCGTTATGTTGTCAAATTCTATAGACATATAGGGTCTCAATATAATTGGTGCCTATTCAGCTTCTATCTCTTTTGTGGATGTCTGGTAGAATGGTACTCGTACAACAAAAGTTGGTGTTTATCAGTTTCATGTTATCTTGATTAGTATCATCACCATTGCATGCTAAGGTTAAGAATAATAAGGCTATTGAATGAAGTATTTAATGAAGTTAGAATCCCATGTTTGTCATATATATTAATTCAGTCAATCTTATTCTCGTAGTTATAATTATTAGTTAATTTTTAGTTATAAACAATCTCAAATTGTTATTCGTCTTAGCATTGGATAATAACCATACATTGTTGCTTAGGTGAATAAATTAAATAGTTAACCAATACAGTCTCTGTGGGAACGAACTAGAAAATATTCTATACTACTTGTGAACTCGTATACTTGCGTGTATTATTAGCGCGTGTTTAGCGACTAACAAGTTTTGGCGCCGCTGCCGGGGACTGCAGTGATAATTATTAGTTTATGTGCTTTCCATCAGTGGTCGTTAAAGTTTATTGACTCAGACATTGTTACTTATTTGTTCCTTATCTGGTTTCAAGTGGTCTAGTGAGGGTGTATACATACGCGTTCGCGTACTCACAAGAGAACACTGGATAAAGCCGAGGAAGAACTTGTGGTGGTTCGTAGGGAAGTTTTTGAGGATAAAGAGAAGTTAGAGGAAGAAGAGAAAGTTGAAGAGCCAATTATATTAGCTATGGGTGATCAAGCAAAAAATCTGAAGGCTTTGATGGACTATTCTAAGCCTAAGATTAATGACATCCAGTCTAGCATCATTGGACCAGCCATCAAGGCTAACACTTTTGAGATCAAGTCAAGCACAATCCAGATGATACAGAAGTCAGTTCAGTTTGGGGGTTCTCCAACTGAAGACCCCAACATGCACATCATGGATTTCATCGAGATCTGCGACACTTTCAAGTTCAATGATATGACTGAAGATGCTATCAAGCTACGTCTCTTCCCATTCTCTCTGAGGGACAAGGCTATCACCATTTAGGAAGATCTTGCTAAAAAGTTTCTCACTAAATTCTTCCCCATGGCGAAGACTGCCGCAATCAGGAATGCTCTTACTCAGTTTGCTCAACAAACTGGAGAATCTCTGTGTGAGGCTTGGGATCGATATAAGGAGATGCTAAGGAAGCGCCCACACCATGGCACGACTGATTGGATGATTATTAATTGTTTCTATAATGGATTTGGTCCTACTTCTAGACCCATGCTTGACGCAGCATCAGGAGGAGCCTTGTCGGCTAAGAGCTACGACGGAGCTTATGAACTTATTGAACTGATGGTTGCTAATGAGTACCAGAATCCTTCCCAGAGACTAACTCAGGGAAAAGTAGCAGGAATTCTGGAGTTGGATGCAGCAACTGCTATCGCTGCCTAACTTAAGGATTTGACGATGAAGGTGGACACCTTAGTAAATTATGGAGTTAATCAAATCACTAGTGTCTGTGAGCTTTGTGCTGGTTCCCATGAAACTGATCAGTGCGCAATCTCTATTGAATCAACTCAGTTTGTGAGCAACAACCAGCGATCGCAACAACCAGTGCCAACCACCTATCATCCTAATAACCGCAATCATCCTAATTTCAGCTGAAGCAACACTCAGAATGCGGTTCAACAGCCTTTTCAGCAGTATCCAGCTAAGCAGTACAACCCCCTGGTTTTCAGCAACCGCAGTATGTACCAAGACAACAACTCCCGCTGCAACAAGCTAATAAAAAAATCTGAATTAGAGGAGTTGAAGCTTATGTGCAAGAGTCAAGCTGTTTCCATCAAGACCTTGGAAAATCAAATTGGTCAGATTGCCAATGCCTTGCTAAATCGTCAACCTGGTACATTGCCTAGTGACACTGAAGTTCCAGGAAAGAGGGAAGCTAAAGAGCAGGTAAAGGCAATCACTTTGAGGTCTGGGAAGGTTGCGAATCCTGAACAAACTCAAGAGTTAACTAAAGAAGCCAGGGCTGAGAAAGAAGCAAAGCAGCAGAATGAAGAAATGGAACCAAGGAAGATTACCGTTGAGCACACTCCGCCTGAGGGTAATACAGGGGAGAAACAGATCTATTCTCCACCGCCTTTTCCTAAGCGGTTGCAGAAGAAAAAGCTGGACAAGCAATATGAGAAGTTTCTTCAAGAAACTTCATATCAACATACCTTTCGCTGAGGCTCTCGAGCAGATGCCTAGTTATGTAAAGTTAATGAAAGGTATTCTCTCTCGGAAGGTGAAGCTAGATGATTTAGAGACTGTCGCTCTCACTGAGAAATGCAGTGTTGTGCTATAGCAGAAGTTGCCTCCAAAGCTTAAAGATCCAGAAAGCTTCACTATTCCATGTACTATTGGAAAAGTGTCTTTTGACAGATGCTTATGTGATTTGGGAGCTAGCATCAATCTGATGCCTTTGTCAATTTCAAGAAGTTGGATCTACCTGATCCTAAACTGACGTATATGAATTTATAGTTGGCCGACCATTCTATTACATATCCGCTAGGTATTGTGGAGGATGTCTTGGTCAAGGTTGATAAACTCATCTTTCCTGCTGATTTTGTAATTCTTGATTTCGAGGAGGATAAGAAGATTCTCATAATCTTGGGAAGACCTTTCTTGACAACTTGGTCGAACCTTGATAGATGTACAGAAGGGTGAGCTTATAATGCGAGTGCTGGATCAGGATGTTACCTTGAATGTGTTCAATGCCATGAAATTTCCTACTGATAATGATGAGTGCTTAAAAGTAGAGTTGGTCGATTCAGTGGTCACATCAGAACTTGATCAATTGCTAAGGAGGTCTGATGCCTTAGAAAAAGCCTTATTGGGGAATTCAGATAGTGAAGATGACGAAGGTGAAGAACAATTGCAATATTTGAATGCTTTTTCCTGGAAAAGGAAAATTGATATGCCTTTTGAATCTCTTGGAATGAAGGAATTGAAAAAAGCTCATAAACGCCTTAAGCCTTTTATTGAGGAAGCCCCCTCTCTTGAGCTTAAGCCTTTACCTGAGCATTTGAGGTATGCGTTTTTAGGTGATGCATCTACTCTGCCTGTTATTATTGCATCTGACCTTTCAGGTAGTGATAAGGAAAAGCTTTTGAGGATTCTGAGAGAGTTTAAATCGGCAATTGGATGGACTATAGCTGATATCAAGGGGATCGGCCCTTCTTACTATATACATAAAATTCTGCTAAAGGTAGAAAGCCTGCAGTCGAGCAGCAAAGAAGACTTAATCCAATCATGAAGGAAGTAGTGAAGAAGGAAATTCTGAAGTGGCTAGATGCAGAGATCATTATCCTATCTCTAACAGTTCATGGGTAAGCTCGGTTCAATGTGTACCAAAAAAAGGTGGAATTACTGTGGTCGCAAATGAAAAGAATGGGCTTAAATCTACCAGAATAGTCACGGGATTGGAGGGTCTGCATGGACTATCGGAAGCTGAACAAGGCCACTAGGAAGGACCACTTTCCATTGCCCTTCATTGATCAGATGCTTGACAGGTTGGTCAGTCATGAGTATTACTGTCTTCTAGATGGCTATTCGGGTTATAATCAGATTTGTATCGCTCCAGAAGATCAGGAAAACTACCTTCACTTGTCAATTTGGTACTTTCGCCTTCAGACGAGTTTCTTTTGGTCTGTGTGGTGCACCAGCCAAATTTCAAATTTGTATGATGGCCATCTTTTCTGACATAATTGGCCAAAATGTGGAGGTGTTAATGGACGACTTCTCAGTCTTTGGCGATTCTTTTGATGAATGCTTGCAGAATCTTGGACACATTCTCAAGAGGTGTGTTGAGACCAATCTGGTTCTCAATTGGGAGAAATATAATTTTATGGTGCGTCAGGGCATTATTCTCAGGCACAAGGTTTCTAATAAAGGCCTAGAGGTGGACAAGGCCAAGGTGGGGGTCATTGAGAATCTTCCTCCACCAATTTCTGTTAAGGGAATCAATTTTCTTGGTCATGCGGGTTTCTACAGGCGTTTCATCAAAGATTTCTCAAAAATTTCAAAGCCTTTGTGCAGTATGTTAGAGAAAGATGTTCCTTTTAAATTTGATGACGAGTGTCATGCAACTTTTGAGACATTGAAGAAGAGTTTAATCACGACACCTGTCATAACTACACCTGATTGGAATGAGCCCTTTGAGATGATGTGTGAAGCAAGTGACTATGCAATTGGAGCAGTTCTTGGGCAGAGAAAGAACAACATATTTCATGTGGTCTACTACGCTAGAAAGACTCTAAATGTTGCTCAACTGAATTACACTACTACGGAGAAAGAATTTTTGGCTATTGTCTATGGTTTTGAGAAATTGTGATCTTATCTACTTGGGACTAAGGTGACAGTTTTCATTGATCACGCCGCCATTCGATATCTCGTCTCAAAGAAGGACTCAAAGCCTAGATTGATTCGATGGGTTCTTTTGCTCCAAGAATTTGAACTAGAGATCAAGGACATAAAATGAACTAAAAATCAAGTTATTGATCATCTCTCGCGTTTAGAGAATCCTAATGCTACTTCATTGGATAAAACATTGATAAATGAGTCTTTTCCCGACGAGCAACTGTTTGGAGTGCAAGAAGAAGAGCCGTGGTTTGCAGATATTGTGAACTACCTTGTGAGTAATATCATGCCTCCTGACTTATCTTCTGCTCAAAGAAAGAAGTTTCTACATGAGGTGAAGTGGTATATGTGGGATGAGCCATTTCTTTTTCACCAATGAGCTGACCAAATTATCAGGAGATGTATTCCTTACAGCGAAATGGGGGAATCTTGTGAGATTGCCACTCAACGGCTTATGGAGGACATTATGGTGGAGAAAAGACAGCAGCTCGTGTTTTTCAAGCAGGTTTCTTTTGGCCAACATTGTTTAAAGATGCTCATCAGTTCATTTTGAAATGTTATCGATGTCAACATGTGGGTAATATATCTAAGAAGGATGAGATGCCTCTTAATGTGCTTCTCGAGGTTGAGGTCTTCGATGTTTGGGGAATTGACTTCATGGGACCATTTGTCTCGTCTTGTAACAATTAGTATATTTTGTTGGCGGTTGATTATGTGTCGAAATAGGTTAAAATTATGACGTTGCCAACAAACGATGAAAAAGTGGTGCTTAATTTTCTTCACAAACAAATATTCACAAGGTTTGGAACTCCATGAGTCATAATCAGTGATGAGGGGCCGCATTTTTGCAATCGCAAGTTCACTGCCATGATGAAAAGGTATAATGTGAATCATCGCATTGCTACGGCTTATCATCCTCAGACAAATGGTCAAGCTGAGGTATCTAACAGAGAGAACAAGCATATTTTGGAGAAAGTGGTATGTCCATCAAGGAAGGATTGGTCTTTGAAGCTTGACGAATCTGTTTGGGCGTATAGAACAGCATATAAGACTCCATTGGGAATGTCACCGTTTCAGTTGGTGTATGGTAAGAGGTGTCATTTTCCTATGGAGCTCGATCATAAAGCATTTGGGCTTTGAAGAAATTGAATCTGGACTTGGATGCAGCTGGAAATAAGAGGATGCTTCAGTTGAATAAAATTGACGAGTTTCGACTTCAAGCTAATGAGAACAACAAGATGTATAAGGAGAAAGTCAAGAGGTGGCATGATCGGGGTCTAGTGCTCAAGAAATTTATGTCAGGGCAACAAGTTCTTTTATTCAACTCTCGTCTCCATCTTTTTCCTGGAAAGTTGAAGTCAAGATGGCCAAGGCCCTTCATAATCAAAACCGTGTTTCCATATGGAGCGGTGGAAATTTTTTAGAATGATCCGGGCCAAGCATTCAAGGTAAATGGTCAACGGTTAAAGCATTATTATGGTGACACGGCAACCCGCGAGGTGGTTAGTGCCATTTTATTGTCCACTTGATCTCAAGATTCTACGTCGAGCTAGCGACGTAAAAGAAGCGCTTCTTGGGAGGCAACCCAAGTTTGTTGTACATTAGTAAGTAGAGGAAGCAAGAAGAAAATAGAAAATCACAAAAAAATCAAAAACTGGAAAAAATTCAGGTCTAACTACAAAAGCCTGGCGCGCCCGCGCTGTCCCAGCGCGTGGCCGCACCATTTACACAGAAGCACGGTGCGCCCGCGCTGTTACAGCGCGCGGCCTTTCCGGTTTGGCAGAAGTAGCGCGCGGTCGCACCGTCCTAGCGCGTGGCCGCGCCGTGTCCCGACTCTGAAAAAAAAATAAAAGGCAGTTTAAGGGGGAAAAACGGGAATTTTGTCCCAAAATCAATTCCCAGCCGGATTTTACTCCCCCACATCCCATAATTCTCTCTCCAAATCAAACCCATTACTTCTATATCTAATTCTCTTTTCACAACCTATATATACATACACCCTATACACAAACTTCTAGGCAAGCGGCCCTATGATCAGTATTATGCTGGTGGTTACAAGTTTTCCCGTGAAGCGGGTTGGAGAGCTCAATTGGGTGAGGAGATAGAGTCGTCACAGTTGAAGGAATCATCGAAGAAGAGTTCGACGCAGTATAGGCGTCTTGCGAGGAGGATGGATGCGATGCACGACATCCATAGTCATTTTGCACACGATCTCACCCAAGCACTTGGGACTGCATTTAGAGCCACCAGAGTTGACATTCAGTGGCCAGTATTTGGTGAGGACACTGTGTATCTGTAATAACCCCAATTTTTGAGAAATTTTGAAACCCTTATGAATAGTGTTTTTGCTGAATGAGAAAACTTTTCATGCCACACTATGTAGGGGTTCTGATATGGATATTCTGAGATTTTATTAGTACTTTATATGGGATATAAGTGTATGTAAAGATCGTCAGAATCCAATTCCGAACACTTTGATTTTTCCCGGAAATCCACTAGATACGGAAAGAATTGAGAAAAAGGTAACAGGATAAAAAGGATTTAAATTAAAGGATTATAAGAGAGGATCATAAAAAGGAATATAATGTATTGAGAAAGGTTAAGGGAACCTAAGTAATAAGATCCCGGGTATGATCCTTCAAACGATAAACGAAAACGAAAGTTAAGCGAACCGTATAACAGATCAGCGGTCATTAGGCAAACGATTAGGAAGTTAATCAAAGGGATTAGTGGGAATGATGTCATCCAACCAATAGAAAGAGGACAAGGAAGTGAGGATGACATCATGAGGATGACATAAGCATGACATGGGAAGGAAGGAGGTGTGGTGGCTTTGTAACCACACAAATCCAAGGGCAAGAAGGTAATTGACTAAAGCAAGCACAAAAACCAATCAACCAAGCCAAGTAAAATCATTTTCATCAAAAATCAAAAGCAACCAAGGCTTTGTTCTTCATTGCTCACGGCTTTTCACTATTCAAAAGGCAAGAGAAATTCAAAATCCAAGATCCAAGCTTCCTAAATTGGTAAGATAATTTCCTAATCATCTTCATGCTTAGTTAGGACTATATCATGAGTTTAAGCCATTAATTCCTTCTCAATCTTCTTCATTTAATCAAAGAAGAAGACAATGAATAGTGTTTTCAAGTTTTTAACTTGAACTTTTTCTTGTTTTCTTGAAGATCCAAGCATTCTTAAGACTTCTCAAAGCTTCTTAAGGCTTCCTAGCTCCACCCACCACTTCAAGGAAGGTATACCATCTCCAAACCCTAGATTCCTATATATTATAAGATGATTTTGATTAGTGGGTTGATATTGTAGTTTGTTGTTATGATTTAGAGTTTGGGATTTGGAATGGTAGTGAAATGGAATGGTAATTGTTGTGGTTTTGATTTAAAGGAACTTAAGTATGATTAAAGTTAAGTTTAGGCATAAGTATGAATGATTAAATTGTATTGGTTGGGGTTGTTATGATGTGATAAGGATGGATGTTGGTTGTATGTTGGATTTGAGGTTGGTTTGTGGTTGGTTTTGTATGGTTTAAAATTGGGAAATCGCGTAAACATAGCCGTCGTAACGTCCGATTTTCTTTGGACTGTTTTTGTGCATAGCATTATGACCCGAGAACCCCCTGCTAGATTATGACCACTGCCATGTTTAGATAGCTCATGTTACGAGCTTCGTTTTGATATGTAGTTCGTTCGATTCCGATGCACGGTTTAGGAGAAACGACCGTTTCAAGTAACGGCGTTTCGCGAACGAAACATTTCCCCTCGCCTTACTTTGAAACATAGGTTAAAGACCAAAAAGGGTTAACTAATGTATGAAACATTTATGGTAAGTGTGTTAGGCAGTTGGTAAGACACTCGCGAAGGAATCGCTTTAAAACTCGTAAAGGTTAAATTATTAAAAATGGTGGAGCCGAGGGTACCCGAGTGGCTTAAGCAAATCAGTGAGCGCAAAACAAGCGTTAGAGTCTAAGTTAGTTAAAGTATAGATTTACAAGTGACTTTGGTTTAATTCCAACTTACTTGTTGCTTATAGGTTACCAGACTCGTCCCGAGCCATTCGTAACCCCCAATCGCTCAGGCAAGTTTTCTACCCGTTATACTGTTGTTGTGATGTAAATATATGTATATGCATTATCTTGTGATATTGCATGATTGTTATTAGCAAATTTTGCGATATATTGGAGCATGCTAATATGGTATATATGCATGTCTGTTTCGTAATCTGGTTATCTATCTGTTGATTTCAATGCTTATAGTTGCATAATACCTATGCTAGAAATAAGCAAGTAGTTGCGTATACCCTTAGTATAGGGGATAAAAGGTGAACATATTTCTAAACCGGGAGTCGATGTTCCCGAGTATAGTATATATATATATATATATTTATTTATTTATATATATATATATGGATATAGTTTTTAAAACTATGGATCGAATAAGGTTTATTCGATACCTTTATTTTATTATTTGAATATTATTTGAATATTCATTCGAGGGCTTATGACTCAGTTTATTTTATTATTTGAATATTATTTGAATATTCATTTGAGGGCTTATGACTCAGTTTATATTATTATTGAATATTACTTGGATATTCATTTGAGGATGTATGACTCCTTTATTTTATTATTGAATATTATTTTGAATATTCATTCGAGGACTTATGACTCCTTTTACTTTATTAATGAATATTATTTTGAATATTATTCGAAGGCGTATGACTCCTTTTATTTATTTATCTGAATATTATTTGAATATTCATTCGAAGGCTTATGACTCAGCTTATTTATTTATTGAATATTATTTGAATATTCATTCGAGGGCTTATGACTCCTTTTATTTATTTATCTGAATATTATTTGAATATTCATTCGAGGGCTTATGACTCTTTTATATTATTTATTGAATATTATTTGAATATTCATTCGAGGGCGTATGACTCAGTTTATATTATTTAATGAATATTATTTGAATATTCATTTGAGGATCTATGACTCCGATTATTTGCTGAGGTATATTCTTTATTTTATTAAAGAATAAGGTGTCAATAATCAAACTTATTTTCGATTATTCAAATAAAGATAATACTTTCATATAAGTATATCTTTGGTTATTTAATACTCGTTTCAAGTATAAGTTTTAATACTTCTACTTCAATTATTTTTATAAAGATTATTCTTTATGGGAATATTATTTAAATAATAATATTCAGTCATTTTCTAAATATTCTGGGGACTGATTTACTTCATTAAATCAGCTTTACTCCAAACACTCTATAAAGTGTTTTCGAGTCTTCAAAATGATTTTTAAAAGTTAGAGCGAATCCCAAAACTCAATTTTATATTTAAGATCTTCCTTTTTAAGGGGATTTAAATACTCGCTTAAAACCTGAGGGATCCGGCTCTGTGGTGTATTTTATATTCGCAACAAGGTTGCAGTTTTGGTAAATGAATTGATTACTTACCCAACGTTCGGGAAGTAAGTCCATCTATTGAGTCGGCATAAGCAACATGGGCTCAGTGGGCGTCCATGATAGTGTAAGTGGCTCAGTGGGAGTCCATCAAATGCATAAGTGGCTGAGTGGCAGTCCAGCATAAGGTCCTAATTATGACCAGGGTGATGACCAGTGGGGAATTCGTCCATCTACTAGTAGAAAAGGTTACTTATGGGTATCTTTGCCTGATCAGCAAGATATCTGGTTTATGCCAAAGGTTTTCTTTTCCTTCCAAATTCATTGGATATTGCAACTCTGTTCATACTTTACATAACAGAGGTTCCAGGAAATGTTTTAGAGATATATATATATGTGGATATATATATATCGGGACTAAATAAAGTATCTCATAACTTTTTCATTCAATAATATTTCAAAGATTGAATCTATTCAAATCTTGTCTTGTAGTCTCATCTATGTGATGAACTTTTGAAACTGATTATAACTTGAACGGTGGTAGTTCAAGTAGTATTGGGAAAGATATAAGTATATTGGGGTATTTGGTAACCTCATCTTTTAAACTTATATCTAGTTAATAATTGTCTTATGAATGACAAAGATTTTCAGAAAAACGTTGAGACAAGGTTAGATGTATGAGATCACCTTGCAACGATATTTTTTTTATATATACAGTTATACACTGGGATTTTGTGTATATTATGCATGGAAGAGGACTTCCAATATTTTGAAATGTATATATGTATATATACTGAATATTTTGCGACTTCATCGCATTAAGATATCAAACTTGGTTCATTTCTTTTGACCAAGACTTTCATGAGTATTATGAGTAGGCTCATATATTGTAAATCATTATACATATTATTTTGGTGGGCTTGCTGCTCACCCTTGCTTTATTTCTTCATCACACAACAACAGTTAGGAAAGATGGCCAGACTCCAGCAGACCCAGCGCAAGCGCGTGGGAAGCGTCCCGCGTCTTCCCGTTGATGTTGTAGCTGCTATAGCTGCAGAGGTAGATCTATTGTAGATCAGACCATCTACTTTTGAGAATCAATTATGTATAATTATAACTTGTGGCAGATAATGGCAATTAACTGTAAATTTATCAAGTAATCATTTTGGGTTGTAATAACTTTTAAATTGTGGATTCAAAGACTTGTACTTATTTAAATTTCATCTCTGAGACTATAACGGGTTGTGGTGTGTGTTAGTGTGGGGTCACAGCATAAGGTTATTTATTATTAATTAAGTGAAGTGATATTGTGGAAAGAAAGACCGTGACGACCCGGATCCCCGACCCCGGATCTGGGGGTGTTACAGAAATGGTATCAGAGCTAAGCGTTATAAACCTCAGAGATGATGGGACGTTAAGATAATAAGTTCACTAAGATAATAAGAACTCTTGCCAAGTTCATAGTCGGGCTACCTAACGTAGTACTGACAGTTAAAACCCTTATGGGAACCCTTATAAATATCGTGATAGGAGCGTAGTTCGTTATCGTATATGGTAGCGGGACTCCGAACCCTGAGGTTGAGGAGCAACATCGCGATGATATTTTATTACTAATTGGAGATCGGATTGTGGATCCGATAGAGTGTCCTAATGCAGGACCGGATGATGTTGATATTGAGGATTTAGCGGTTGAGGATGTTGTCCTAGAAGGGATAGTTGTTGAGGAGGATCCCATGGAGGATCCTGACAGGATTGGATAAAGGACCACTGATGAATTGATGACCATGGTTTGGTCGACTACCAGAGGTAGGATTGGCCGGTCACTACCGGAGGTTCGTTCAAGTTGTAAAGATAGTAGCCCCTTTAACGCGGCTTACTCGTAAGACTGAGAAGTTTGAATGGACAGAGAAATGCGAGAACAGCTTTCAAGAACTGAAGCAGAGGTTGGTGATGGCCCTTATGCTGGCGTTGCCGGATGGAAAAAGAGATTTTGTGAAGTATAGTGACGCTTCGCACAAGGGCTTAGGGTGCGTGCTTATGCAGCACGGTAAGGTAATCGCGTACATGTCAAGACAATTAAGGTAATATGAAATTCGATATCCCCACCCATGAGCTTGGGCTCGTGGCAATAGTTTTGCCCTAAAGATTTGAGGCACTACTTGTATGGAGAGAAGTGTGAGATTCACAAACCATAGGAGCTCTAGTACATTTTTACGTAGAAAGAGCTCAACATATGCCAGAGGAGGCAGTTAGAGCTAATCAGGAATAATGATTGGGAGATTCTTTATCATTCGGGGAAAACCAATGTGGTGGCTGATGCCCTTAGTAAAAAGGAGAGACTCAAGATGATAATGTCTTTGGGAGAATTGATAAGAGATTTTGAGAAAATGGAAATAGTAGTGAAGGTAACCGGAGCCGGTACCGAAAAGCTGTTTGAGATTGCAATACAGCCCGAATTATTGGAAAAGATCATATTGTGCCAGAAAAAGTTATGAATGAAGGCAGGGAGCCAACAATTAGATAAAAGATTAATATCGAGAAAGATGATAAGGGAATAATGAGGTATTCCTATAGAATTTGGGTTCCAAAAGTTCAAGAGCGTAAGGATGAGAACTTAGATGAGAGCCATAGTTTGAGGAATAAGATTTAGAGCAAACCCTGAACGTGATAGTCAGGGAGGTCGCCATCAAGATAGAAGGAACCCATGACATAATGGAGTGGAAAATGAGGATTTTAAATTAAAAGATGACCCCAATTATGGGGAGTAGGATGAAACATTTCATACTAAGGAAACAGAAAGTTGAGTAAGGAAAGGAGACCCGAGACAGTACTCCTATACGGCAATTCATGGACCTGTCTAAAAAGAACTTAGACTATTATCCCCAACCACCACCCTGAGGAGACAGTGCGGTGAGAAATTCTTTCAGGACCTTTAAATCGCTAAGCTCTCAGAGTTCCAAGGAACAAGCTGACCCAGTCGAGGCAAGAGCCTGGCTAAAGGAAATATAGGAATCATTTGAGATTCTAAATGATTGACGAATCACCAAAGACTGTTTTTATCACTTACCCTCCTAAGAGAGAGACCACCCGCCGGTAAAAGGCCAAGGAAGGCACGGAGCAAGAGATTATAATAAACTGATTTAAGTTCAGTCAATTGTTTTCGGGAAAGTAATTCTCAAAGATAAGGAGATAGTGTAAAAGCTTTAGAGCCAGAACAAAGGCAGACGAGTATGATAAATTATGAATCTAAGTTGTAAAAGTTATCAAGATTCGTTCTGAGGACACGAATCCAGAATGACGGGATGTTTGAAATCAATGCTTATGTTGTGTTGGTTCATGAAATAATGATAAGAGAAAGGAAAATAAAAAGAAATTGAAGTGGAAAGGAATATAACGGCAATAGAGTTTGAGGTATGATAAGGGAGTTGGGTATGAGGAAACCCTAACGACTCGTAGCAATAGAAATAGGAAAGTATGTAATCGTCAAGATGATGATCCACTATGAGTTAAAATTTATGGTTGAAGGCATAAGAGATACATATAGTTTATCCCCTGTAAGTTGGGAGGATTCGAGGAAACCTTGAGATAATTCGAAGGATAAATAATGAGACGCGGATAGACTAAGGGGATAAGGAAGTAAGAAATTAGGAAAAATTGGATGAAGGAAGTGACCTTCAAGAAGGAAATGTAAGACCGGTGGCTTGATACCCAGAAAGGGAGATGCCAGGTATGAAAGATATCCCAACATTGAGGTGACTGTTGAGATAAACAACAGAAGTAAATAAGGAATTATTAAGAAGAAGTTCACGTTGAACACGACCAATATCTTCCAGAACATCCTTGTTATCGTTACCAAATTAGGAAAGACAAGCGGATAACCGTTGTTATCTTTTGGAGGCCATATGGATTGACCTCAATTTGAATAAGGATGCTATTATGAAGTTAGGTATAGACTATCGAGGTGGGAATGATGAATATGATAATCTATCAAGGAAATATGACTTGATTTATTCGTGGAAGGATGCAGGTACCTTTTAAAGGTGGAATTAAGGATAGAACATTGGTAACTTAAAATGAATCCTAGGGGACTGCATAAAGGTTGGCATGTCACCCTTAATAGGGACAGTATGAGTTTTGACAGTATGATTGGGAAAGGGTTAAGGTAACAACAACCTTTAAGAATCAGTGGAGAAATTTTGCAGAAGTATATAGACAATGGTTCTACTATTAGTAAATGGTATTGTGATATGCCCTGTATCAAGGGAATACAGGAGGAACGATTGAAGGATAACCTTAGAGGTTTTATAAGGAAAAAGGTAATATTCGAAATTCTCAAGAATAAAAATGTTGATAAAGGAAATATGACGTAATTATATTGATGCCAAGTGAGGCACGTGTTAAACCACGAGAAGGTATGGATCGAACCAGTAATGGTCTAAATTGTTCAGGGCAATTAGGACTTAAGATAAAAAAAAATGTTCTAAGTATGATTGAGAGTCAGTCTTGACAGTGATTAGCCTCTAAAGACTGAGGCAATAACTTATGGAAAAATGGTGATATTTTTTTTTACTCATCAGATTTTAAGGAAAACATCTTCACATAAGCAGTGATTGAAATAAGGTAGAAAATTTATTTGGAGGTGGTTAAAATGACATTGACTGTAAGGAAATTGTACTATCAGGAAAGGCCAAAGAGGTGGCCGACACTTTAAAGGTAAGAGGATAATTATAGGCACTTGTGCCAAAGGAATACAGTGATGATGGTTAAAAATATGAAGGTTGAATTATGGTTTGGAAGATTGACATTCCTTCTGATGACTGTGCAATACCCAACCGTAATAGTAGTTAGTAAAGGTTTAATTCGTGTAATCGCCATGAACGGGCTATCAATCTTAGAAGGTCCTATCTTGAGATAATCCAGGACCATGTTTCAAAAAGGACTAGATGAACCCTTGAGTTAATTCTTCTATTTAGGGCGTATGATTAAGAATAGTATTAACCTGCTATCGTTGCTTTGATTGAAACTCTTCTGCACTTTTATCTGCTTCATGTCATGTATGTATGTCAGGATCAGGAGTGTTCTTCATGAATCAGAAATGGTGATTATGTTACCTCCTTAGAAGGATTTGATACGACATGTATGGACTCCGTATGGTTAGCTATTAAGATTTCATGGAAAGTGAATGATGACAGTGGGTCAGTGGTGGACCATAGTAAGGCAGCAATGATTCTGCGAGTATTGAGCTGATTACAACCGTGAGAGTTGTATTGGAATGGATGTTGAGATTGAGTACCACTAATCGGGTCGTGGTAGTGTATAAGTTATCATTGATAGACTAATTAAGTAGAGTATCTACCTAGTGAATAATTATTCTTTCTTATCAATAGAGAGTCGTATTATTATACGAGGAAGGTTGCGGTGCAAGCATAGAATTCTAGTAACGATGATGTATAGAATGAGATCCCAGATTCGATTTTCGATGTCGAGGGAGTTTCAAAGGTGATTATGTATAAGCTCAAGGAAGAGTGTGGGTCCATAGAATGATGGACGGGATAGCGAAAATATTTAGGCACGTGAAATGCGATGCTATAACACTTGATGTTGATATAAATACATATATGTTTTGTTCTTCTATGACAAACCTCTATAGTTCAGAGGTAGATTCCAAGCCAGATATTTTGTGGCAGTATATTTTTTTTTCATATATACAATTCTCTTCAGTTCGTTCTTTTCTCTTCTTTTCATTTCATGTAAGCTGAGAAGAACAACCCTTCCAGAAGGGGAGGTATTGCCGAATGACTATCTATCTTTGTGATAGAAGCCTAGTAGGATACCACATGTTGTTTAATTGCTTGTCAAGTACTAAAGGCTGGCCACCTTCTGTACTAACTATGCGATATAACAAGTGTTCATGATCATAGTGATCTCTCAACAAATTCCTTTACTTCTATATGATTAATCAAACTTTGGAAAATAGAAATAACTGAAAAAGGAGTAATAAAGTGGTGGTAGTATGCGGAATGGGAACACATTCGTGATACTAAGGTTGACGTGGTTATTAAAAGGTTATAGAACGCTAACGAGCAAAAGTATAACCCGTATAATATTAGGAACGGAAGGTAGTAGTGATTACGAACTAGAAAAGAATGGGTATTGAGAAGCAAAAGTTCTAATGATAAAAGCTATAATGAGAGTCTGTGCAATAGACTTGAAAGAATTTGGAATGATCACTTAATTCGGATTGAGTTATCTTACGATAATAGATCATATGTCATTATCGAGATGTCGCCTTATGAGATCCTTGAGGGAAGAAAATGTCGATCTCCCTTATGTTAGGATGAAGTTGTAGAGCGCAAGATGCTCGGACCCGCAGTAGTCCAAAGGACCAAGGATATGATAGATCTAATCAGAGGACGGCTGGTAGTAACCCAAGATGGACATAAGAGGTGTGCTGATTTGACTCGAAAGGACAAAGGGTATGAAATAGGGGACCTAGTAATGTTATAGGTATCCCTTGGAAAGGATTGATGAGGTTCGGAAAGAAAGGAAAGCTAAGTCTACAATTTGTTGGACCCTTGGATATATTAAGACGTTTGGGAAGTTAGCATATGAGCTAGCCCTAACCCAGAACATGTAGCGAGTCATAACGCGTTTCACGTATCAATGTTAAGGAAGCATAATTCAGATGCCAGATAAATAGAGGCATATGAGCGCATAGATATGCAACCCGACGTAACCTATATGGAGCAACCAGGAAGGGTTATAGAGTGAAAAGGAACAAGTGCTTAGGAGAAGGATTATCAAACTAGGCAGAGTTTGGTGGTAGAACCACCATGTGGGAAAATTGACTCGAGAGTTAGAAGGTGTAATGCTAAGAAAGTATCCCCATTTGTTTTCTATCTGATTCCGGGACGGAATCCTTTTAATGAGGGGAGACTGTAATAACCCCAATTTTTGAGAAATTTTGAAACCCTTATGAATAGTGTTTTTGCTGAATGAGAAAACTTTTCATGCCACACTATGTAGGGGTTCTGATATGGATATTCTGAGATTTTATTAGTACTTTATATGGGATATAAGTGTATGTAAAGATCGTCAGAATCCAATTCCGAACACTTTGATTTTTCCCGGAAATCCACTTGATACGGAAAGAATTGAGAAAAAGGTAACAGGATAAAAAGGATTTAAATTAAAGGATTATAAGAGAGGATCATAAAAAGGAATATAATGTATTGAGAAAGGTTAAGGGAACCTAAGTAATAAGATCCCGGGTATGATCCTTCAAACGATAAACGAAAACGAAAGTTAAGCGAACTGTATAACAGATCAGCGGTCATTAGGCAAACGATTAGGAAGTTAATCAAAGGGATTAGTGGGAATGATGTCATCCAACCAATAGAAAGAGGACAAGGAAGTGAGGATGACATCATGAGGATGACATAAGCATGACATGGGAAGGAAGGAGGTGTGGTGGCTTTGTAACCACACAAATCCAAGGGCAAGAAGGTAATTGACTAAAGCAAGCACAAAAACCAATCAACCAAGCCAAGTAAAATCATTTTCATCAAAAATCAAAAGCAACCAAGGCTTTGTTCTTCATTGCTCACGGCTTTTCACTATTCAAAAGGCAAGAGAAATTCAAAATCCAAGATCCAAGCTTCCTAAATTGGTAAGATAATTCCCTAATCATCTTCATGCTTAGTTAGGACTATATCATGAGTTTAAGCCATTAATTCCTTCTCAATCTTCTTCATTTAATCAAAGAAGAAGACAATGAATAGTGTTTTCAAGTTTTTAACTTGAACTTTTTCTTGTTTTCTTGAAGATCCAAGCATTCTTAAGACTTCTCAAAGCTTCTTAAGGCTTCCTAGCTCCACCCACCACTTCAAGGAAGGTATACCATCTCCAAACCCTAGATTCCTATATATTATAAGATGATTTTGATTAGTGGGTTGATATTGTAGTTTGTTGTTATGATTTAGAGTTTGGGATTTGGAATGGTAGTGAAATGGAATGGTAATTGTTGTGGTTTTGATTTAAAGGAACTTAAGTATGATTAAAGTTAAGTTTAGGCATAAGTATGAATGATTAAATTGTATTGGTTGGGGTTGTTATGATGTAATAAGGATGGATGTTGGTTGTATGTTGGATTTGAGGTTGGTTTGTGGTTGGTTTTGTATGGTTTAAAATTGGGAAATCGCGTAAACATAGCCGTCGTAACGTCCGATTTTCTTTGGACTGTTTTTGTGCATAGCATTATGACCCGAGAACCCCCTGCTAGATTATGACCACTGCCATGTTTAGATAGCTCATGTTACGAGCTTCGTTTTGATATGTAGTTCGTTCGATTCCGATGCACGGTTTAGGAGAAACGACCGTTTCAAGTAACGGCGTTTCGCGAACGAAACATTTCCCCTCGCCTTACTTTGAAACATAGGTTAAAGACCAAAAAGGGTTAACTAATGTATGAAACATTTATGGTAAGTGTGTTAGGCAGTTGGTAAGACACTCGCGAAGGAATCGCTTTAAAACTCGTAAAGGTTAAATTATTAAAAATGGTGGAGCCGAGGGTACCCGAGTGGCTTAAGCAAATCAGTGAGCGCAAAACAAGCGTTAGAGTCTAAGTTAGTTAAAGTATAGATTTACAAGTGACTTTGGTTTAATTCCAACTTACTTGTTGCTTATAGGTTACCAGACTCGTCCCGAGCCATTCGTAACCCCCAATCGCTCAGGCAAGTTTTCTACCCGTTATACTGTTGTTGTGATGTAAATATATGTATATGCATTATCTTGTGATATTGCATGATTGTTATTAGCAAATTTTGCGATATATTGGAGCATGCTAATATGGTATATATGCATGTCTGTTTCGTAATCTGGTTATCTATCTGTTGATTTCAATGCTTATAGTTGCATAATACCTATGCTAGAAATAAGCAAGTAGTTGCGTATACCCTTAGTATAGGGGATAAAAGGTGAACATATTTCTAAACCGGGAGTCGATGTTCCCGAGTATAGTATATATATATATATATATTTATTTATTTATATATATATATATGGATATAGTTTTTAAAACTATGGATCGAATAAGGTTTATTCGATACCTTTATTTTATTATTTGAATATTATTTGAATATTCATTCGAGGGCTTATGACTCAGTTTATTTTATTATTTGAATATTATTTGAATATTCATTTGAGGGCTTATGACTCAGTTTATATTATTATTGAATATTACTTGGATATTCATTTGAGGATGTATGACTCCTTTATTTTATTATTGAATATTATTTTGAATATTCATTCGAGGACTTATGACTCCTTTTACTTTATTAATGAATATTATTTTGAATATTATTCGAAGGCGTATGACTCCTTTTATTTATTTATCTGAATATTATTTGAATATTCATTCGAAGGCTTATGACTCAGCTTATTTATTTATTGAATATTATTTGAATATTCATTCGAGGGCTTATGACTCCTTTTATTTATTTATCTGAATATTATTTGAATATTCATTCGAGGGCTTATGACTCTTTTATATTATTTATTGAATATTATTTGAATATTCATTCGAGGGCGTATGACTCAGTTTATATTATTTAATGAATATTATTTGAATATTCATTTGAGGATCTATGACTCCGATTATTTGCTGAGGTATATTCTTTATTTTATTAAAGAATAAGGTGTCAATAATCAAACTTATTTTCGATTATTCAAATAAAGATAATACTTTCATATAAGTATATCTTTGGTTATTTAATACTCGTTTCAAGTATAAGTTTTAATACTTCTACTTCAATTATTTTTATAAAGATTATTCTTTATGGGAATATTATTTAAATAATAATATTCAGTCATTTTCTAAATATTCTGGGGACTGATTTACTTCATTAAATCAGCTTTACTCCAAACACTCTATAAAGTGTTTTCGAGTCTTCAAAATGATTTTTAAAAGTTAGAGCGAATCCCAAAACTCAATTTTATATTTAAGATCTTCCTTTTTAAGGGGATTTAAATACTCGCTTAAAACCTGAGGGATCCGGCTCTGTGGTGTATTTTATATTCGCAACAAGGTTGCAGTTTTGGTAAATGAATTGATTACTTACCCAACGTTCGGGAAGTAAGTCCATCTATTGAGTCGGCATAAGCAACATGGGCTCAGTGGGCGTCCATGATAGTGTAAGTGGCTCAGTGGGAGTCCATCAAATGCATAAGTGGCTGAGTGGCAGTCCAGCATAAGGTCCTAATTATGACCAGGGTGATGACCAGTGGGGAATTCGCCCATCTACTAGTAGAAAAGGTTACTTATGGGTATCTTTGCCTGATCAGCAAGATATCTGGTTTATGCCAAAGGTTTTCTTTTCCTTCCAAATTCATTGGATATTGCAACTCTGTTCATACTTTACATAACAGAGGTTCCAGGAAATGTTTTAGAGATATATATATGTGGATATATATATATCGGGACTAAATAAAGTATCTCATAACTTTTTCATTCAATAATATTTCAAAGATTGAATCTATTCAAATCTTGTCTTGTAGTCTCATCTATGTGATGAACTTTTGAAACTGATTATAACTTGAACGGTGGTAGTTCAAGTAGTATTGGGAAAGATATAAGTATATTGGGGTATTTGGTAACCTCATCTTTTAAACTTATATCTAGTTAATAATTGTCTTATGAATGACAAAGATTTTCAGAAAAACGTTGAGACAAGGTTAGATGTATGAGATCACCTTGCAACGATATTTTTTTTATATATACAGTTATACACTGGGATTTTGTGTATATTATGCATGGAAGAGGACTTCCAATATTTTGAAAAGTATATATGTATATATACTGAATATTTTGCGACTTCATCGCATTAAGATATCAAACTTGGTTCATTTCTTTTGACCAAGACTTTCATGAGTATTATGAGTAGGCTCATATATTGTAAATCATTATACATATTATTTTGGTGGGCTTGCTGCTCACCCTTGCTTTATTTCTTCATCACACAACAACAGTTAGGAAAGATGGCCAGACTCCAGCAGACCCAGCGCAAGCGCGTGGGAAGCGTCCCGCGTCTTCCCGTTGATGTTGTAGCTGCTATAGCTGCAGAGGTAGATCTATTGTAGATCAGACCATCTACTTTTGAGAATCAATTATGTATAATTATAACTTGTGGCAGATAATGGCAATTAACTGTAAATTTATCAAGTAATCATTTTGGGTTGTAATAACTTTTAAATTGTGGATTCAAAGACTTGTACTTATTTAAATTTCATCTCTGAGACTATAACGGGTTGTGGTGTGTGTTAGTGTGGGGTCACAGCATAAGGTTATTTATTATTAATTAAGTGAAGTGATATTGTGGAAAGAAAGACCGTGACGACCCGGATCCCCGACCCCGGATCTGGGGGTGTTACAGAAATGGTATCAGAGCTAAGCGTTATAAACCTCAGAGATGATGGGACGTTAAGATAATAAGTTCACTAAGATAATAAGAACTCTTGCCAAGTTCATAGTCGGGCTACCTAACGTAGTACTGACAGTTAAAACCCTTATGGGAACCCTTATAAATATCGTGATAGGAGCGTAGTTCGTTATCGTATATGGTAGCGGGACTCCGAACCCTGAGGTTGAGGAGCAACATCGCGATGATATTTTATTACTAATTGGAGATCGGATTGTGGATCCGATAGAGTGTCCTAATGCAGGACCGGATGATGTTGATATTGAGGATTTAGCGGTTGAGGATGTTGTCCTAGAAGGGATAGTTGTTGAGGAGGATCCCATGGAGGATCCTGACAGGATTGGATAAAGGACCACTGATGAATTGATGACCATGGTTTGGTCGACTACCAGAGGTAGGATTGGCCGGTCACTACCGGAGGTTCGTTCAAGTTGTAAAGATAGTAGCCCCTTTAACGCGGCTTACTCGTAAGACTGAGAAGTTTGAATGGACAGAGAAATGCGAGAACAGCTTTCAAGAACTGAAGCAGAGGTTGGTGATGGCCCTTATGCTGGCGTTGCCGGATGGAAAAAGAGATTTTGTGAAGTATAGTGACGCTTCGCACAAGGGCTTAGGGTGCGTGCTTATGCAGCACGGTAAGGTAATCGCGTACATGTCAAGACAATTAAGGTAATATGAAATTCGATATCCCCACCCATGAGCTTGGGCTCGTGGCAATAGTTTTGCCCTAAAGATTTGAGGCACTACTTGTATGGAGAGAAGTGTGAGATTCACAAACCATAGGAGCTCTAGTACATTTTTACGTAGAAAGAGCTCAACATATGCCAGAGGAGGCAGTTAGAGCTAATCAGGAATAATGATTGGGAGATTCTTTATCATTCGGGGAAAACCAATGTGGTGGCTGATGCCCTTAGTAAAAAGGAGAGACTCAAGATGATAATGTCTTTGGGAGAATTGATAAGAGATTTTGAGAAAATGGAAATAGTAGTGAAGGTAACCGGAGCCGGTACCGAAAAGCTGTTTGAGATTGCAATACAGCCCGAATTATTGGAAAAGATCATATTGCCAGAAAAAGTTATGAATGAAGGCAGGGAGCCAACAATTAGATAAAAGATTAATATCGAGAAAGATGATAAGGGAATAATGAGGTATTCCTATAGAATTTGGGTTCCAAAAGTTCAAGAGCGTAAGGATGAGAACTTAGATGAGAGCCATAGTTTGAGGAATAAGATTTAGAGCAAACCCTGAACGTGATAGTCAGGGAGGTCGCCATCAAGATAGAAGGAACCCATGACATAATGGAGTGGAAAATGAGGATTTTAAATTAAAAGATGACCCCAATTATGGGGAGTAGGATGAAACATTTCATACTAAGGAAACAGAAAGTTGAGTAAGGAAAGGAGACCCGAGACAGTACTCCTATACGGCAATTCATGGACCTGTCTAAAAAGAACTTAGACTATTATCCCCAACCACCACCCTGAGGAGACAGTGCGGTGAGAAATTCTTTCAGGACCTTTAAATCGCTAAGCTCTCAGAGTTCCAAGGAACAAGCTGACCCAGTCGAGGCAAGAGCCTGGCTAAAGGAAATATAGGAATCATTTGAGATTCTAAATGATTGACGAATCACCAAAGACTGTTTTTATCACTTACCCTCCTAAGAGAGAGACCACCCGCCGGTAAAAGGCCAAGGAAGGCACGGAGCAAGAGATTATAATAAACTGATTTAAGTTCAGTCAATTGTTTTCGGGAAAGTAATTCTCAAAGATAAGGAGATAGTGTAAAAGCTTTAGAGCCAGAACAAAGGCAGACGAGTATGATAAATTATGAATCTAAGTTGTAAAAGTTATCAAGATTCGTTCTGAGGACACGAATCCAGAATGACGGGATGTTTGAAATCAATGCTTATGTTGTGTTGGTTCATGAAATAATGATAAGAGAAAGGAAAATAAAAAGAAATTGAAGTGGAAAGGAATATAACGGCAATAGAGTTTGAGGTATGATAAGGGAGTTGGGTATGAGGAAACCCTAACGACTCGTAGCAATAGAAATAGGAAAGTATGTAATCGTCAAGATGATGATGATCCACTATGAGTTAAAATTTATGGTTGAAGGCATAAGAGATACATATAGTTTATCCCCTGTAAGTTGGGAGGATTCGAGGAAACCTTGAGATAATTCGAAGGATAAATAATGAGACGCGGATAGACTAAGGGGATAAGGAAGTAAGAAATTAGGAAAAATTGGATGAAGGAAGTGACCTTCAAGAAGGAAATGTAAGACCGGTGGCTTGATACCCAGAAAGGGAGATGCCAGGTATGAAAGATATCCCAACATTGAGGTGACTGTTGAGATAAACAACAGAAGTAAATAAGGAATTATTAAGAAGAAGTTCACGTTGAACACGACCAATATCTTCCAGAACATCCTTGTTATCGTTACCAAATTAGGAAAGACAAGCGGATAACCGTTGTTATCTTTTGGAGGCCATATGGATTGACCTCAATTTGAATAAGGATGCTATTATGAAGTTAGGTATAGACTATCGAGGTGGGAATGATGAATATGATAATCTATCAAGGAAATATGACTTGATTTATTCGTGGAAGGATGCAGGTACCTTTTAAAGGTGGAATTAAGGATAGAACATTGGTAACTTAAAATGAATCCTAGGGGACTGCATAAAGGTTGGCATGTCACCCTTAATAGGGACAGTATGAGTTTTGACAGTATGATTGGGAAAGGGTTAAGGTAACAACAACCTTTAAGAATCAGTGGAGAAATTTTGCAGAAGTATATAGACAATGGTTCTACTATTAGTAAATGGTATTGTGATATGCCCTGTATCAAGGGAATACAGGAGGAACGATTGAAGGATAACCTTAGAGGTTTTATAAGGAAAAAGGTAATATTCGAAATTCTCAAGAATAAAAATGTTGATAAAGGAAATATGACGTAATTATATTGATGCCAAGTGAGGCACGTGTTAAACCACGAGAAGGTATGGATCGAACCAGTAATGGTCTAAATTGTTCAGGGCAATTAGGACTTAAGATAAAAAAAAATGTTCTAAGTATGATTGAGAGTCAGTCTTGACAGTGATTAGCCTCTAAAGACTGAGGCAATAACTTATGGAAAAATGGTGATATTTTTTTTTTACTCATCAGATTTTAAGGAAAACATCTTCACATAAGCAGTGATTGAAATAAGGTAGAAAATTTATTTGGAGGTGGTTAAAATGACATTGACTGTAAGGAAATTGTACTATCAGGAAAGGCCAAAGAGGTGGCCGACACTTTAAAGGTAAGAGGATAATTATAGGCACTTGTGCCAAAGGAATACAGTGATGATGGTTAAAAATATGAAGGTTGAATTATGGTTTGGAAGATTGACATTCCTTCTGATGACTGTGCAATACCCAACCGTAATAGTAGTTAGTAAAGGTTTAATTCGTGTAATCGCCATGAACGGGCTATCAATCTTAGAAGGTCCTATCTTGAGATAATCCAGGACCATGTTTCAAAAAGGACTAGATGAACCCTTGAGTTAATTCTTCTATTTAGGGCGTATGATTAAGAATAGTATTAACCTGCTATCGTTGCTTTGATTGAAACTCTTCTGCACTTTTATCTGCTTCATGTCATGTATGTATGTCAGGATCAGGAGTGTTCTTCATGAATCAGAAATGGTGATTATGTTACCTCCTTAGAAGGATTTGATACGACATGTATGGACTCCGTATGGTTAGCTATTAAGATTTCATGGAAAGTGAATGATGACAGTGGGTCAGTGGTGGACCATAGTAAGGCAGCAATGATTCTGCGAGTATTGAGCTGATTACAACCGTGAGAGTTGTATTGGAATGGATGTTGAGATTGAGTACCACTAATCGGGTCGTGGTAGTGTATAAGTTATCATTGATAGACTAATTAAGTAGAGTATCTACCTAGTGAATAATTATTCTTTCTTATCAATAGAGAGTCGTATTATTATACGAGGAAGGTTGCGGTGCAAGCATAGAATTCTAGTAATGATGATGTATAGAATGAGATCCCAGATTCGATTTTCGATGTCGAGGGAGTTTCAAAGGTGATTATGTATAAGCTCAAGGAAGAGTGTGGGTCCATAGAATGATGGACGGGATAGCGAAAATATTTAGGCACGTGAAATGCGATGCTATAACACTTGATGTTGATATAAATACATATATGTTTTGTTCTTCTATGACAAACCTCTATAGTTCAGAGGTAGATTCCAAGCCAGATATTTTGTGGCAGTATATTTTTTTTTCATATATACAATTCTCTTCAGTTCGTTCTTTTCTCTTCTTTTCATTTCATGTAAGCTGAGAAGAACAACCCTTCCAGAAGGGGAGGTATTGCCGAATGACTATCTATCTTTGTGATAGAAGCCTAGTAGGATACCACATGTTGTTTAATTGCTTGTCAAGTACTAAAGGCTGGCCACCTTCTGTACTAACTATGCGATATAACAAGTGTTCATGATCATAGTGATCTCTCAACAAATTCCTTTACTTCTATATGATTAATCAAACTTTGGAAAATAGAAATAACTGAAAAAGGAGTAATAAAGTGGTGGTAGTATGCGGAATGGGAACACATTCGTGATACTAAGGTTGACGTGGTTATTAAAAGGTTATAGAACGCTAACGAGCAAAAGTATAACCCGTATAATATTAGGAACGGAAGGTAGTAGTGATTACGAACTAGAAAAGAATGGGTATTGAGAAGCAAAAGTTCTAATGATAAAAGCTATAATGAGAGTCTGTGCAATAGACTTGAAAGAATTTGGAATGATCACTTAATTCGGATTAAGTTATCTTACGATAATAGATCATATGTCATTATCGAGATGTCGCCTTATGAGATCCTTGAGGGAAGAAAATGTCGATCTCCCTTATGTTAGGATGAAGTTGTAGAGCGCAAGATGCTCGGACCCGCAGTAGTCCAAAGGACCAAGGATATGATAGATCTAATCAGAGGACGGCTGGTAGTAACCCAAGATGGACATAAGAGGTGTGCTGATTTGACTCGAAAGGACAAAGGGTATGAAATAGGGGACCTAGTAATGTTATAGGTATCCCTTGGAAAGGATTGATGAGGTTCGGAAAGAAAGGAAAGCTAAGTCTACAATTTGTTGGACCCTTGGATATATTAAGACGTTTGGGAAGTTAGCATATGAGCTAGCCCTAACCCAGAACATGTAGCGAGTCATAACGCGTTTCATGTATCAATGTTAAGGAAGCATAATTCAGATGCCAGATAAATAGAGGCATATGAGCGCATAGATATGCAACCCGACGTAACCTATATGGAGCAACCAGGAAGGGTTATAGAGTGAAAAGGAACAAGTGCTTAGGAGAAGGATTATCAAACTAGGCAGAGTTTGGTGGTAGAACCACCATGTGGGAAAATTGACTCGAGAGTTAGAAGGTGTAATGCTAAGAAAGTATCCCCATTTGTTTTCTATCTGATTCCGGGACGGAATCCTTTTAATGAGGGGAGACTGTAATAACCCCAATTTTTGAGAAATTTTGAAACCCTTATGAATAGTGTTTTTGCTGAATGAGAAAACTTTTCATGCCACACTATGTAGGGGTTCTGATATGGATATTCTGAGATTTTATTAGTACTTTATATGGGATATAAGTGTATGTAAAGATCGTCAGAATCCAATTCCGAACACTTTGATTTTTCCCGGAAATCCACTTGATACGGAAAGAATTGAGAAAAAGGTAACAGGATAAAAAGGATTTAAATTAAAGGATTATAAGAGAGGATCATAAAAAGGAATATAATGTATTGAGAAAGGTTAAGGGAACCTAAGTAATAAGATCCCGGGTATGATCCTTCAAACGATAAACGAAAACGAAAGTTAAGCGAACCGTATAACAGATCAGCGGTCATTAGGCAAACGATTAGGAAGTTAATCAAAGGGATTAGTGGGAATGATGTCATCCAACCAATAGAAAGAGGACAAGGAAGTGAGGATGACATCATGAGGATGACATAAGCATGACATGGGAAGGAAGGAGGTGTGGTGGCTTTGTAACCACACAAATCCAAGGGCAAGAAGGTAATTGACTAAAGCAAGCACAAAAACCAATCAACCAAGCCAAGTAAAATCATTTTCATCAAAAATCAAAAGCAACCAAGGCTTTGTTCTTCATTGCTCACGGCTTTTCACTATTCAAAAGGCAAGAGAAATTCAAAATCCAAGATCCAAGCTTCCTAAATTGGTAAGATAATTCCCTAATCATCTTCATGCTTAGTTAGGACTATATCATGAGTTTAAGCCATTAATTCCTTCTCAATCTTCTTCATTTAATCAAAGAAGAAGACAATGAATAGTGTTTTCAAGTTTTTAACTTGAACTTTTTCTTGTTTTCTTGAAGATCCAAGCATTCTTAAGACTTCTCAAAGCTTCTTAAGGCTTCCTAGCTCCACCCACCACTTCAAGGAAGGTATACCATCTCCAAACCCTAGATTCCTATATATTATAAGATGATTTTGATTAGTGGGTTGATATTGTAGTTTGTTGTTATGATTTAGAGTTTGGGATTTGGAATGGTAGTGAAATGGAATGGTAATTGTTGTGGTTTTGATTTAAAGGAACTTAAGTATGATTAAAGTTAAGTTTAGGCATAAGTATGAATGATTAAATTGTATTGGTTGGGGTTGTTATGATGTAATAAGGATGGATTTTGGTTGTATGTTGGATTTGAGGTTGGTTTGTGGTTGGTTTTGTATGGTTTAAAATTGGGAAATCGCGTAAACATAGCCGTCGTAACGTCCGATTTTCTTTGGACTGTTTTTGTGCATAGCCTTATGACCCGAGAACCCCCTGCTAGATTATGACCACTGCCGTGTTTAGATAGCTCATGTTACGAGCTTCGTTTTGATATGTAGTTCGTTCGATTCCGATGCACGGTTTAGGAGAAACGACCGTTTCAAGTAACGGCGTTTCGCGAACGAAACATTTCCCCTCGCCTTACTTTGAAACATAGGTTAAAGACCAAAAAGGGTTAACTAATGTATGAAATATTTATGGTAAGTGTGTTAGGCAGTTGGTAAGACACTCGCGAAGGAATCGCTTTAAAACTCGTAAAGGTTAAATTATTAAAAATGGTGGAGCCGAGGGTACCCGAGTGGCTTAAGCAAATCAGTGAGCGCAAAACAAGCGTTAGAGTCTAAGTTAGTTAAAGTATAGATTTACAAGTGACTTTGGTTTAATTCCAACTTACTTGTTGCTTATAGGTTACCAGACTCGTCCCGAGCCATTCGTAACCCCCAATCGCTCAGGCAAGTTTTCTACCCGTTATACTGTTGTTGTGATATAAATATATGTATATGCATTATCTTGTGATATTGCATGATTGTTATTAGCAAATTTTGCGATATATTGGAGCATGCTAATATGGTATATATGCATGTCTGTTTCGTAATCTGGTTATCTATCTGTTGATTTCAATGCTTATAGTTGCATAATACCTATGCTAGAAATAAGCAAGTAGTTGCGTATACCCTTAGTATAGGGGATAAAAGGTGAACATATTTCTAAACCGGGAGTCGATGTTCCCGAGTATATTATATATATATATATTTATTTATATATATATATATGGATATAGTTTTTAAAACTATGGATCGAATAAGGTTTATTCGATACCTTTATTTTATTATTTGAATATTATTTGAATATTCATTCGAGGGCTTATGACTCAGTTTATTTTATTATTTGAATATTATTTGAATATTCATTTGAGGGCTTATGACTCAGTTTATATTATTATTGAATATTACTTGGATATTCATTTGAGGATGTATGACTCCTTTATTTTATTATTGAATATTATTTTGAATATTCATTCGAGGACTTATGACTCCTTTTACTTTATTAATGAATATTATTTTGAATATTATTCGAAGGCGTATGACTCCTTTTATTTATTTATCTGAATATTATTTGAATATTCATTCGAAGGCTTATGACTCAGCTTATTTATTTATTGAATATTATTTGAATATTCATTCGAGGGCTTATGACTCCTTTTATTTATTTATCTGAATATTATTTGAATATTCATTCGAGGGCTTATGACTCTTTTATATTATTTATTGAATATTATTTGAATATTCATTCGAGGGCGTATGACTCAGTTTAAATTATTTAATGAATATTATTTGAATATTCATTTGAGGATCTATGACTCCGATTATTTGCTGAGGTATATTCTTTATTTTATTAAAGAATAAGGTGTCAATAATCAAACTTATTTTCGATTATTCAAATAAAGATAATACTTTCATATAAGTATATCTTTGGTTATTTAATACTCGTTTCAAGTATAAGTTTTAATACTTCTACTTCAATTATTTTTATAAAGATTATTCTTTATGGGAATATTATTTAAATAATAATATTCAGTCATTTTCTAAATATTCTGGGGACTGATTTACTTCATTAAATCAGCTTTACTCCAAACACTCTATAAAGTGTTTTCGAGTCTTCAAAATGATTTTTAAAAGTTAGAGCGAATCCCAAAACTCAATTTTATATTTAAGATCTTCCTTTTTAAGGGGATTTAAATACTCGCTTAAAACCTGAGGGATCCGGCTCTGTGGTGTATTTTATATTCGCAACAAGGTTGCAGTTTTGGTAAATGAATTGATTACTTACCCAACGTTCGGGAAGTAAGTCCATCTATTGAGTCGGCATAAGCAACATGGGCTCAGTGGGCGTCCATGATAGTGTAAGTGGCTCAGTGGGAGTCCATCAAATGCATAAGTGGCTGAGTGGCAGTCCAGCATAAGGTCCTAATTATGACCAGGGTGATGACCAGTGGGGAATTCGTCCATCTACTAGTAGAAAAGGTTACTTATGGGTATCTTTGCCTGATCAGCAAGATATCTGGTTTATGCCAAAGGTTTTCTTTTCCTTCCAAATTCATTGGATATTGCAACTCTGTTCATACTTTACATAACAGAGGTTCCAGGAAATGTTTTAGAGATATATATATGTGGATATATATATATCGGGACTAAATAAAGTATCTCATAACTTTTTCATTCAATAATATTTCAAAGATTGAATCTATTCAAATCTTGTCTTGTAGTCTCATCTATGTGATGAACTTTTGAAACTGATTATAACTTGAACGGTGGTAGTTCAAGTAGTATTGGGAAAGATATAAGTATATTGGGGTATTTGGTAACCTCATCTTTTAAACTTATATCTAGTTAATAATTGTCTTATGAATGACAAAGATTTTCAGAAAAACGTTGAGACAAGGTTAGATGTATGAGATCACCTTGCAACGATATTTTTTTTATATATACAGTTATACACTGGGATTTTGTGTATATTATGCATGGAAGAGGACTTCCAATATTTTGAAAAGTATATATGTATATATACTGAATATTTTGCGACTTCATCGCATTAAGATATCAAACTTGGTTCATTTCTTTTGACCAAGACTTTCATGAGTATTATGAGTAGGCTCATATATTGTAAATCATTATACATATTATTTTGGTGGGCTTGCTGCTCACCCTTGCTTTATTTCTTCATCACACAACAACAGTTAGGAAAGATGGCCAGACTCCAGCAGACCCAGCGCAAGCGCGTGGGAAGCGTCCCGCGTCTTCCCGTTGATGTTGTAGCTGCTATAGCTGCAGAGGTAGATCTATTGTAGATCAGACCATCTACTTTTGAGAATCAATTATGTATAATTATAACTTGTGGCAGATAATGGCAATTAACTGTAAATTTATCAAGTAATCATTTTGGGTTGTAATAACTTTTAAATTGTGGATTCAAAGACTTGTACTTATTTAAATTTCATCTCTGAGACTATAACGGGTTGTGGTGTGTGTTAGTGTGGGGTCACAGCATAAGGTTATTTATTATTAATTAAGTGAAGTGATATTGTGGAAAGAAAGACCGTGACGACCCGGATCCCCGACCCCGGATCTGGGGGTGTTACAGAAATGGTATCAGAGCTAAGCGTTATAAACCTCAGAGATGATGGGACGTTAAGATAATAAGTTCACTAAGATAATAAGAACTCTTTCCAAGTTCATAGTCGGGCTACCTAACGTAGTACTGACAGTTAAAACCCTTATGGGAACCCTTATAAATATCGTGATAGGAGCGTAGTTCGTTATCGTATATGGTAGCGGGACTCCGAACCCTGAGGTTGAGGAGCAACATCGCGATGATATTTTATTACTAATTGGAGATCGGATTGTGGATCCGATAGAGTGTCCTAATGCAGGACCGGATGATGTTGATATTGAGGATTTAGCGGTTGAGGATGTTGTCCAAGAAGGGATAGTTGTTGAGGAGGATCCCATGGAGGATCCTGACAGGATTGGATAAAGGACCACTGATGAATTGATGACCATGGTTTGGTCGACTACCAGAGGTAGGATTGGCCGGTCACTACCGGAGGTTCGTTCAAGTTGTAAAGATAGTAGCCCCTTTAACGCGGCTTACTCGTAAGCATGTACCTCGTGAGTCATGAATATAACTAAATAAATGCAACGATCCCCAATAGAATAATCAAACCAATCAACAAGCAACATCTCAACAACTGCAGTTATTCGTATAAAGATCAATCAAACCTTACAAATCAACCTACAAACTAGAGACGCACGTGTGTGCAACTGCTTACAGACATATATCGCAAGTAGATCAATAATCATGACTCACTACTCATCAAAGCAATTGCAAGGTTATAAATAAAATAAAAGTTAGACTCAAAATTACTTATAACACTTTAATTTTTATTTTGGAGATTTATATGGATTCACGCTTTTATTCACAACACATAAACAACACAAGTATGCTTATTTGACCGTTCAATGAGTGAGGTCCACAAAAGACTTATACAATAGTACCCATGTAGCAAGCGTTAGGTTAGCGGATCCCAGACTATAAAAGCCTTAGGTCACTAGGCACAATGTCCCCTAAGAACTTAATAACTCGAGTACTAAAGAGCCCACTCGTGATCAATTATACATAACACTTTTTTTTTACTTTTTCACAAATTTCTGAACGAGTGTGTTTCGCTCCATCTCATTCAACCCTAGACTACTCATATAAATATAAGTCGGCTACTAGCCAATTGACACCTAGCCATAACAACGAGCAATGAAATCCAATTTCTCCAAACAATTTTTTTTAAAATCCATGTTATTTTATTATTAAGAGAATATCCTAAATTCTAAATATAAACAAGCGATTAAACCTCGACAAAACAATGATCATGATCTAACACTCAAGCAACCTATAAGACTTAGTAAAATACAATTGTCTCTAACATGCAAATCAATTCGACAAGACTTAACATCACTAAATACCACATCACAACACTAATATCAATATCACAAGTCAATCGGAAAAAATCATCTAAGGGATCATGTTATAATGTAAATGCATGAACTATATGAACTAACTATCATAAAAACTACAAAAATAATAATAAAAAAAACTACATGGAAAAATATATGCACTAAACAAACTATCATGAATATGCAAACTATATGCGACTCACACAAAATATATTCCTTCAACTACTACCCCCAAACTTAAAATATTCACTGTCCTCGGTGAAGGTAATAGTAAGAAATCAGGCATACCTACTGTAACACCCCCAGATTCGGGGTCGGGGATCCGGGTTGTCACGGTATTTCTTTCCACAATATCACTTCACTTAATTAATAATAAATAACCTTATGCTGTGACCCCACACTAACACACACCACAACCCGTTATAGTCTCAGAGATGAAATTTAAATAAGTACAAGTCTTTGAATCCACAATTTAAAAGTTATTACAACCCAAAATGATTACTTGATAAATTTACAGTTAATTGCCATTATCTGCCACAAGTTATAATTATACATAATTGATTCTCAAAAGTAGATGGTCTGATCTACAATACATCTACCTCTGCAGCTATAGCAGCTACAACATCAACGGGAAGACGCGGGACGCTTCCCACGCGCTTGCGCTGGGTCTGCTGGAGTCTGGCCATCTTTCCTAACTATTGTTGTGTGATGAAGAAATAAAGCAAGGGTGAGCAGCAAGCCCACCAAAATAATATGTATAATGATTAACAATATATGAGCCTTCTCATAGTACTCATGAAAGTCTTGGTCAAAAGAAATGAACCAAGTTGATATCTTAATGCGATGAAGTCACAAAATATTCAGTATATATATATATATATATACTTTTCAAAATATGGGAAGTCCTCTTCCATGCCTAATACACACAGAGTTCCAGTGTATAACTGTATATATAAAAAATATCGTTGCAAGGTGATCTCATATATCTAACCTTGTCTCAACGTTTTTCCGAAAATCTTTGTCATTCATAAGACAATCATTAACTAGATATAAGTTTAAAAGATGAAGTTACAAGATACCCCAAAATACTTATA
Organism: Apium graveolens; assembly: GCF_009905375.1. Taxonomy (NCBI): domain Eukaryota; kingdom Viridiplantae; phylum Streptophyta; class Magnoliopsida; order Apiales; family Apiaceae; genus Apium; species Apium graveolens. The sequence continues at coordinate 219,901,019 of NC_133655.1, read as the reverse complement.
TCTTTCCCAAATACTACTTCAACTACCCCCGTTCAAGTTATAATCAGTTTCAAAGGTTCATCACATAGATGAGACTACAAGACAAGATTTGAATAGATTCAATCTTTAAAATATTATCAAAATAAAATGAAGTTACGAGATACTTCATTTGATGTAAACATCATTTTGAAAACTTGACCCTGCCAACACCCAACAATCGCCCAACCGTAGCCTTTCTATCGAAGTGCTCTGGGTAGTGTTGCAGAAATTATCCAATTGGATGATGAACTCATTACGGGAGTTTGCCGCGCCAGGAAGACCACTTACGATGATCAGTCGTAGTAGTACAACCCCACCATTTTCTACATGTAGAGGAGAACCTGTCGGATTTACTTATCAACCGAACACTGAATTCCTAAGGAATGGACCGCCTTAGCGGAACTTCCAGGCCATTTGGGCCAATATAATAAGGCTGGGCCGGCGCTACTCGGCCACTTACGCCACTCCTAGTTCAGATGAAATCCATGACTCTGAAACGTAAAGCTCGTCCCCACTTTCCCCAAGTAGAAACTTGTTGATACGGCTCCACCAAGAAGTCGTATCTATTTGGAAAGGAGAACTCACCGATATTTCCCAGGCGATGCCTGTTAATGGATTAACTTGTTCCAAGAATTTTACTTCCCGAGTGTTGGGTAAGTAATCAATTCATTTATCAAAACAGCAACCTTGTTGCGAATATAAAACACACCACAGAGCCGGATCCCTCAGGTTTTGAGCGAGTATTTAAATCCCCTTAAAAGGAAGATCTTAAATATAAAAATGAGTTTTGGGATCCGCTCTATCTTTTAAAAATCATTTTGAAGACTCGAAAACACTTTATAGAGTGTTTGGAGTAAAGCTGATTTAATGAAGTAAATCAGTCCCCAGAATATTTAGAAAATAACTGAATATTATTATTTAAATAATATTCCCATAAAGAATAATCTTTATAAAAATAATTGAAGTAAAAGTATTAAAACTTATACTTGAAACGAGTATTAAATAACCAAAGATATACTTATATGAAAGTACTATCTTTATTTGAATAATCGAAAATAAGTTTGATTATTTACACCTTATTCTTCAATAAAATAAAGAACAAATCTCAGCAAATAATCGGAGTCATAGATCCTCAAATGAATATTCAAAAATATTCATTAAACAATATAAACTGAGTCATAAGCCCTCGAATGAATATTCGAAATAATATTCAATAATAAAATAAAGTTAAAGTTATCGAATAAACCTTATTCGATTAATAGTTTTGAAAACTATGACCATATATATATATATATAAGTATAAATATATATATATATATATTTATATCCATATATACAAAATCTACTCGGGATCCTCGACTCCCGGTTTTAGAAATATTTTCACCTTTGGGTCCCTGTACTAAGGGTATATGCAAATTACCGCTATCCTCTAGCATAGGTATTATCAACTGAATCAACAGATATATATATGGAAAGAATGCGAAACAGGCATGCATATATACCATATCAGCATGCTCCAATATATCGCAAAATTTGCTAATAACAATCATGCACTATCACAAGATAATGCATATACATATATTTACATCACAACAACAGTATATCGGGTAGAAAACTTGCCTGAGCGACTGGGGGTTACGAATGGCTCGGGACGAGTCTGGTAACCTATAAACAACAAGTAAGTTGGAATTAAACCAAAGTCACTTGTAAATCTATACTCTAACCAACTCAGACTCTAACGCTCGTTTTGCGCTTACTGATTCTCTTAAGTCACTCGAGTACCCTCGGCTCCACCATTTTTTAATAATTTAACCTTTACGAGTTTTAAGGCGATTCCTTTGCGAGTGTCTTACCAACTGCCTAACACACTTACCATAAATGTTTCATACATTAATTAACCCTTTTTGGTCTTTAACCTATGTTTCAAAGTAAGGCGAGGGGAAAAGTTTCGTTCGCGAAACGCCGTTACTTGAAACGATCGTTTCTCCTAAACCGTGCATCGGAATCGAACGAACTACATATCAAAACGAAGCTCGTAACATGAGCTATCTAGACATGGCAATTGTCATAATTTAGCAGGGGGTTCTCGGGTCCTAATGTTATGCACAAAAACAGTCTAAAGAAAATCGGACGTTACGACGGCTATGTTTACGCGATTTCCAATATTTTAAACCATTCAAAACCATCCCAAATCAACCTCAAATCCAACATACAACCAACATCCATCCTTATCACATCATAACAACCCCAACCAATTCAATTTAATCATTCATACTTATGCCTAAGCTTAACTTTAATCATACTTAAGTCCTTTTAATCAAAACCACAACATTCACCATTCCATTTCACTACCATTTCAAATCCCAAACTCTAAATCACAACAACAAGCTACAATAGCACCCTACTAATCAAAATCATCTTATAATATATAGGAATCTAGGGTTTGGAGATGGTATACCTTCCTTGAAGTGGTGGGAGGAGCTAGGAAGCCTTAAGAAGCTTTGAGAAGTCTTAGGAATGCTTGGATCTTCAAGGAAAACAAGAAAAACTTCAAGTTAAAAACTTGAAAACACTATTCATAGTCTTCTTCTTTGATTAAATGAAGAAGATGGAGAAGGAATTGATGGCTTAAACTCATGATATAGCCCTAACTAAGCATGAAGATGATTAGGGAATTAACTCACCAATTTAGGAAGCTTGGATCTTTGATTTTGAATTTCTTGCTCTTTTGAATAGTAAAAAGCCGAGAGCAAAGATGAACCATGCCTTGGTTGCTTTTTGATTTTGATGAAAAATGATTTTTCTTGGCTTGGTTGGCTTGTTTTTGTGTTTGATTTAGTTAATTACCTTGTTGCCCTTGAATTTATGTGGTTACAAAGCCACCACACCTCCTTCCTTTTTTGTCATGCCTATGTCACCTTGCACATGTCATAATGCTCCCACTTGTCCACACCCTGTGGTTTGATGATGTCACAACCCCTGGCTTCTTGTACAAGCTTGTCTCTTGGTCACTTATTTGTTTTACGATTCGCTTATCTTTCGTTCTCGTTTATCGTTTGAGGGATCATACCCGGGATCTTATTACTTAGGTTCCCTTAACCTTTCTCAATATATTATATTCCTTTTATGATCCTCTCCTATAATCCTTTAATTTAAATCCTTTTTATCCTGTTACCTTTTTCTCAATTCTTTCCGTATCTAGTGGATTTCCGGGAAAAATCAAAGTGTTCGGAATTGGATTCTGACGATCTTTACATACACTTATATACCATATAGAGTACTAATAAAATCTCAGAATATCCATAACAGAACCCCTACATAGTGTGGCATGAAAAGTTTTCTCATTCAGCAAAAACACTATTCACAAGGGTTTCAAAAATTTCCAAAAATTGGGGTTATTACAGTCTCCCCTCCTTAAAAGGATTCCGTCCCGGAATCAAATAGAAAACAAATGGGGATACTTTCTTAGCATTGTGCCTTCTAACTCTCTAGTCAATTTTCCACATTGTGGTCCTACCACCAACTCTGCCTAGTTTGATAATCCTTCACCTAAGCACTTGTTCCTTTTTCAATCTATAACCCTTCCTGGTTGCTCCATATAGGTTACGTCTGATTGCATGTCTATGCGCTCCTATGCCCCTATTTATCTGGCATCCGAATTACCCTTTCTTAACATTGATACGTGAAACGCGTTATGACTCGCTACATGTTCTGGGGTAAGGCTAGCTCATATGCTAACTTCCCAATACTCCTTAATATATCCAAGGGTCCAACAATTGGTGGACTTAGCTTTCCTTTCTTTCCGAATCTCATTAATTCTACTCAAGGGAATACTTTTAACAATACAAGGTTGCCTCCTTCCTATTCTTTGTCCTTTCGGGTCAAATCGACATACTTCTTATGTCCTTCCTGGCTACTACCAGTCGTCCTCTGATTAGATCTATTATATCCTTGGTCCTTTGGACTACTGCGGGTCCGAGCATCTTGCGCTCTACAACTTCATCCTAACATAAGGGAGATCGACATTGTCTTCCCTCAAGGATCTCATAAGGCGATACCTCAATACTGACATATGATCTATTATCGTAAGATAACTTAATCCGCGTTAAGTGATCATTCCAAATTCTTTCAAGTCTATTGCACAGACTCTCATTATAGCTTTTATCATTAGAACTTTTGCTTCTCAATACCCATTCTTTTCCAGTTCGTAATCGCTACTACCTTCCATTCCTAATATTATACGGGTTATACTTTTGCTCGCTAGCGTTCTATAACCTTTTAATAACCACGTCAACCTTAGTATCACGAATATGTTTCCATTCCGCATACTACCACCACTTTATTACTCCTTTTTCAGTTGTTTCTATTTTCCAAAATTTGATCAATCAAATAGAAGTAAAGGAATTTGTTGAGAGATCACTATGATCATGAACACTTGTTATATCGCATAGTTAGTACAGAAGGTGGCCAGCCTTTAGTACTTGACAAGCAATTAAACAACATGTGGTATCCTACTAGGCTTCTATCACAAAGATAGATAGTCATTCGGCAATACCTCCCCTTCTGGAAGGGTTGTTCTTCTCAGCTTACATGAAATGAAAAGAAGAGAAAAGAGCGAACTGAAGAGAATTGTATATATATGTAAAAAAAAAATATTGCCATAAAATATCTGGCTTGGAATCTACCTCTGAACTATAGAGGTTTGTCATAGGAGAACAAAACATATATGTATTTATATCAACATCGAGTATTATCGCATCGCATTTCACATGCTTAAATATTTGCTATTCCGTCCATCATTCTATGGACCCATGCACTTCCTCTAGCTTATACACAATTACCTTTGAAACTCCCTCGATATCGAAAATCAAACCTGGGATCTCATTCTAGACATCATCGTTACTAGAATTCTATGCTTGCATCACAACCTTCCTCGTATAATAATACGGCTCTCTATTGATAAGAAAGAATAAATATTCAATAGGTAGATTACTTAATTAGTCTATCAATGATAACTTATACACTACCACTACCCGATTAGTGGTACTCAATTTCAACACCCATTCCAATACAACTCTCACGGTTGTAATCAGCTCATTACTCGCAGAATCATTGCTGCCTTACTATGGTCCACCACTGACCTACTGTAGTTATTCATTTTCCATGAAGTCTTAATAGCTAACCATACGGAGTCCATACATCTCGTATCTAATTCTCCTAAGGAGTTAACATAACCACCAATCACAATTCATGAAGAACACTCCAAACTCTGATGTACTCTCATGACATGAAGCAGATAAAATTACAGAAGAGTTTCAATCAAAGCAACGATAGCAGGTTAATATCATTCTTAATCATATGCCTTAAATAGAAGACTTAACTCAAAGGTTCGTTTAGTCCTTTTTGAAACATGGTCCTGGATTATTCTCAAGATAGTACCTTATGAGATAGATAGCCCGCTCCTGGCGATTACACGAATTAAACCTTTACCGAACTACTATTACGGTTGGGTATTGCACAGTCATCAGAAGGAATTTCAATCTTCCAAACCATAATACAACCTTCATAGCTTTAACCATCATCACTGTATTCCTTTGGCACAAGCGCCTATAATTATTCTCTTACATTTAAAGTGTCGGCCGCCTTTTTGGCCTTTCCTGATAGTAAATTTTCCGTACAGTCAATGTCGTCTTAACCACTTTCACTAATTTTCTACCCTATTTCCGATCACTGCTTGAGTGAAGATGTTTTCCTTAAAATCAGATGAGAAAAAAAAATCACCATTTTTCTATAAGTTATCCCCTCAGTCTTTAGAGGTTAATCACTGTCATGACTGACTCTTAATCATACTTAGAACATCTTTTATCCTGGGCCCTAATTGCCCTGAACAATTTCGACCTTTACTGGTTCGATTCATACTTTCTCGTGGTTCAACACGTGCCCCACTTGGCAATATTATAATTACGTCATATTTCCTTTATCAACATTTCTATTCTTGAGAATTTTGAATATTACCTTTCTCCTTGTAAAACCTCTAAGGTTATCCTTGAATCGTTCCTCCTGTATTCCCTAGATACCGGGCATATCAAAATACCATATACTAATACTAGAATCATTGTCTATATACTTTTGAAAAAAATTTCTCCACTGATCCTTTAAAGGTTGTTGTTACCTTAATCCTTTCCAATTCATACTGTCAAAACTCACACTGTCCCTATTAAGGGTGAAATTCCAACCTTTATGCATTCCCCTAGGATTCATTTTAAGTTACCGATGTTCTATCCTTAATTCCACCTTTGAAAAGGTACATGCATCCATCCATGGATAAACCAAGTCATATATCCTTGATAGATTATTTTATTCATCATTCCCACCTCGATAGTCTATGCCTAACTTCATAATAGCATCCTTATTCAAATTGGGGTCAATCCATATGGCTTCCAAAAGATAACAATGTTCATCCGCTTTTCTTTCCTGATTTGGTAATGATAACATGGATGTTTTGGAAGATATTGGTCATGTTCAACATGAACTTCTTCTTAATAATTCCTTATTTACTTTTGTTGTTTATCTCAACAGTCACCTCAATATTGGGATATCTTTCATACCTGGCGTCCCCCTTTCTGGGTATCGAGCCACCGGTTTTACACTTTACATTCTTAAAGGTCACTTCCTTCATCCAATTTTCCTAATTTCTTACTTCCTTGCCTCCTCAGTCTATCCGCGTCTCATTATTTATCCTTCGAACTATCTCAAGGTTTCCTCAAATCTTCCCAACTTATAGGGGATAAAATATATGTATCTCTTATGCCCTCAACCATCAATTTTAACTCATGGTGAATCACCCTCATCCTGACGATTATATACTCTTCTATTTCTATTTCTACGAGTCTTTAGGGTTTCCTCATACCCAACTCCCTTATCATTCCTCAAACTCTCTTGCCTTTATATTCCTTTCTCTTATCGTTATTTCATGAACCAACACAACATAAGCATTGATTTCAAACATCCCGTCATTCTGGATTCGTGTCTTCAGAACGAATCTTGATAACTTTTACAACTTAGATTCATAATTCATCATACTCGTCTGCCTTTGTTCTGGCTCTTAAGCTTTTACACTATCTCCATAACCTTGGGAAGTACTTTCCTGAAAATAATTGACTGAACTTAAATCAGTTTATTATAATCTCTTGCTCCGTGCCTTCCTTGGCCTTTCACCAGCGGGTGGTCTCTCTCTTAGGAGGGTAAGTGACAAAACAGTCTTTTGTGGTTCGTCAATCATTTAGAATCTCAAATGATTCATCTATTTCCTTTAGCCAGGCTCTTGCCTCGACTGGGTCAGCTTGTTCCTTGGAACTCTGAGAGCTTAGCGACTTAAAGGTCATGAAAGAATTTCCCACCGCACTGTCTCCTCAGGGTGGTGGTTGGGGATAATAGTCTAAGTTCTCCTTAGACAGGTCCATGAATTGCCGTATAGGGGTACCATCTCGGGTCTCCTTTCCTTACTCGACTTTTGTTTCCTCAGTCTAAATATTTCTTCCTACTCCCCATAATTGGGGTCATCTTATATAATTTAAATCCTCATTTTCCACTTCATCATGTTATGGGTTCCTTTTGTCTTGGTGGCAACCTCCCTGACTATCACGTTCAGGGTTTGCTCTAACTCTTATTCCTCAAACTAGCTTTCATCTAAGATTTCATCTTTAAGCTCTTAAACATTTGGAACCCAAATTCTATAGGAATACCTCATTATTCCCTTATCATCTCTCTCGGTATTAATCTCATATCTATTTGTTGGCTCTCTGCCTTCATTCATCACTTTTACTGGCACAATATGTTATTTTCCAATAATTCGGGCTGTATTGCTATCTCAAACAGCTTTTCGGTACCGGCTCCGGTTACCTTCACTACTATTTCCATTTTCTCAAAATCTCTTATAAACTTTCAAAAAAACATTATCATCTTCAGTCTCTCCTTTTTACTAAGGGCATCAGCCACCATATTGGCTTTCCCCGAATGATAAAGAATCTCCCAATCATAATTCTTGATTAGCTCTAACCGCCTCCTCTGGCGTATGTTGAGCTCTTTCTACGTAAGAATGTACTAGAGCTCCTATGGTTTGTGAATCTCACACTTCTCTCCATACAGGTAGTGCCTCAAATCTTTAGGGCAAAACTATTGCCACGAGCCCAAGCTCATGGGTGGGGATATCGAATTTTAAATTCCCTTAATTGTCTTGACGCAGACGCGATTATCTTGCTGTGCTATATAAGAAGCACCCTAATTCCTTATGCGAAGCGTCACTTACAAATCACAAAATCTCCTTTTTCCCTCCGGCAACGCCAACATAGGGGCCGTCACCAACCTTTGCTTCAGTTCTTAAAAGCTGTTCTCGCATTTCTTTGCCTATTCGAACTTCTCAGTCTTATGAGTAAGCCGCGTTAAAGGGGCTACTATCTTTACAAACTTGAACGAACCTCTGGTAGTGACCGACCAATCCTACCTCTGGTAGTCGACCTAACTATGGTCATCAATTCATCAGTGGTCCTTTATTCATTCTTGTCAGGATCCTCCATGGGATCCTTCTCAGCAACTATCCCTTCTAGGACAACATCCTCAACCGCTGCATTCTCAATATCAACATCATTCGGTCCTGCATTAGGACACTCTATCGGATCCACAATCCGATCTCCAATTAGTAATAAACATCATCGCGCTGTTGCTCCTCAACCTCAGGGTTCGGAGTCCCGCTACCATCTACGATAACGAACTACACTTCTATCACGATATTTATAAGGGTTCCCATAAGGGTTTTAACTGTCAGTGCTACGTTAAGTAGCCCGACTATGAACTTGGCAAGAGTTCTTATTATCTTAGTGAACTTATTATCTTAACGTCACATCATCTCTGAGGTTTATAACGCTTAGCTCTGATACCATTTCTGTAACACCCCCAGATCCGGGGTCGGGGATCCGGGTTGTCACGGTCTTTCTTTCCACAATATCACTTCACTTAATTAATAATAAATAACCTTATGCTGTGACCCCACACTAACACACACCACAACCCGTTATAGTCTCAGAGATGAAATTTAAATAAGAACAAGTCTTTGAATCCACAATTTAAAAGTTATTACAACCCAAAATGATTACTTGATAAATTTACAATTAATTGCCATTATCTGCCACAAGTTATAATTATACATAATTGATTCTCAAAAGTAGATGGTGTGATCTACAATAGATCTACCTCTGCAGCTATAGCAGCTACAACATCAACGGGAAGACGCGGGACGCTTCCCACGCGCTTGCGCTGGGTCTGCTGGAGTCTGGCCATCTTTCCTAACTGTTGTTGTGTGATGAAGAAATAAAGCAAGGGTGAGCAGCAAGCCCACCAAAATAATATCTATAATGATTAACAATATATGAGCCTTCTCATAGTACTCATGAAAGTCTTGGTCAAAAGAAATGAACCAAGTTGATATCTTAATGCGATGAAGTCACAAAATATTCAGTATATATATATATATACTTTTCAAAATATGGGAAGTCCTCTTCCGAAAATCTTTGTCATTCATAAGACAATCATTAACTAGATATAAGTTTAAAAGATGAAGTTACAAGATACCCCAAAATACTTATATCTTTCCCAAATACTACTTGAACTACCCCCGTTCAAGTTATAATCAGTTTCAAAGGTTCATCACATAGATGAGACTACAAGACAAGATTTGAATAGATTCAATCTTTAAAATATTATCAAAATAAAATGAAGTTACGAGATACTTCATTTGATGTAAACATCATTTTGAAAACTTGACCCTGCCAACACCCAACAATCGCCCAACCGTAGCCTTTCTATCGAAGTGCTCTGGGTAGTGTTGCAGAAATTATCCAATTGGATGATGAACTCATTACGAGAGTTTGCCGCGCCAGGAAGACCACTTACGATGATCAGTCGTAGTAGTACAACCCCACCATTTTCTACATGTAGAGGAGAACCTGTCGGATTTACTTATCAAACGAACAGTGAACTCCTAAGGAATGGACCGCCTTAGCGGAACTTCCAGGCCATTTGGGCCAATATAATAAGGCTGGGCCGGCGCTACTCGGCCACTTACGCCACTCCTAGTTCAGATGAAATCCATGACTCTGAAACGTAAAGCTCGTCCCCACTTTCCCCAAGTAGAAACTTGTTGATACGGCTCCACCAAGAAGTCGTATCTATTTGTAAAGGAGAACTCACCGATATTTCCCAGGCGATGCCTGTTAATGGATTAACTTGTTCCAAGAATTTTACTTCCCGAGTGTTGGGTAAGTAATCAATTCATTTATCAAAACAGCAACCTTGTTGCGAATATAAAACACACCACAGATCCGGATCTCTCAGGTTTTGAGCGAGTATTTAAATCCCCTTAAAAGGAAGATCTTAAATATAAAAATGAGTTTTGGGATCCGCTCTATCTTTTAAAAATCATTTTGAAGACTCGAAAACACTTTATAGAGTGTTTGGAGTAAAGCTGATTTAATGAAGTAAATCAGTCCCCAGAATATTTAGAAAATAACTGAATATTATTATTTAAATAATATTCCCATAAAGAATAATCTTTATAAAAATAATTGAAGTAAAAGTATTAAAACTTATACTTGAAACGAGTATTAAATAACCAAAGATATACTTATATGAAAGTACTATCTTTATTTGAATAATCGAAAATAAGTTTGATTATTTACACCTTATTCTTCAATAAAATAAAGAACAAATCTCAGCAAATAATCGGAGTCATAGATCCTCAAATGAATATTCAAAAATATTCATTAAACAATATAAACTGAGTCATAAGCCCTCGAATGAATATTCGAAATAATATTCAATAATAAAATAAAGTTAAAGTTATCGAATAAACCTTATTCGATTAATAGTTTTGAAAACTATGACCATATATATATATAAGTATAAATATATATATATATATATATTTATATCCATATATACAAAATCTACTCGGGATCCTCGACTCCCGGTTTTAGAAATATTTTCACCTTTGGGTCCCTGTACTAAGGGTATATGCAAATTACCGCTATCCTCTAGCATAGGTATTATCAACTGAATCAACAGATATATATATATGGAAAGAATGCGAAACAGGCATGCATATATACCATATCAGCATGCTCCAATATATCGCAAAATTTGCTAATAACAATCATGCACTATCACAAGATAATGCATATACATATATTTACATCACAACAACAGTATATCGGGTAGAAAACTTGCCTGAGCGACTGGGGGTTACGAATGGCTCGGGACGAGTCTGGTAACCTATAAACAACAAGTAAGTTGGAATTAAACCAAAGTCACTTGTAAATCTATACTCTAACCAACTCAGACTCTAACGCTCGTTTTGCGCTTACTGATTCTCTTAAGTCACTCGAGTACCCTCGGCTCCACCATTTTTTAATAATTTAACCTTTACGAGTTTTAAGGCGATTCCTTCGCGAGTGTCTTACCAACTGCCTAACACACTTACCATAAATGTTTCATACATTAATTAACCCTTTTTGGTCTTTAACCTATGTTTCAAAGTAAGGCGAGGGGAAAAGTTTCGTTCGCGAAACGCCGTTACTTGAAACGGTCGTTTCTCCTAAACCGTGCATCGGAATCGAACGAACTACATATCAAAACGAAGCTCGTAACATGAGATATCTAGACATGGCAATTGTCATAATTTAGCAGGGGGTTCTCGGGTCCTAATGTTATGCACAAAAACAGTCTAAAGAAAATCAGACGTTACGACGGCTATGTTTACGCGATTTCCAATATTTTAAACCATTCAAAACCATCCCAAATCAACCTCAAATCCAACATACAACCAACATCCATCCTTATCACATCATAACAACCCCAACCAATTCAATTTAATCATTCATACTTATGCCTAAGCTTAACTTTAATCATACTTAAGTCCTTTTAATCAAAACCACAACATTCACCATTCCATTTCACTACCATTTCAAATCCCAAACTCTAAATCACAACAACAAGCTACAATAGCACCCTACTAATCAAAATCATCTTATAATATATAGGAATCTAGGGTTTGGAGATGGTATACCTTCCTTGAAGTGGTGGGAGGAGCTAGGAAGCCTTAAGAAGCTTTGAGAAGTCTTAGGAATGCTTGGATCTTCAAGGAAAACAAGAAAAACTTCAAGTTAAAAACTTGAAAACACTATTCATAGTCTTCTTCTTTGATTAAATGAAGAAGATGGAGAAGGAATTGATGGCTTAAACTCATGATATAGCCCTAACTAAGCATGAAGATGATTAGGGAATTAACTCACCAATTTAGGAAGCTTGGATCTTTGATTTTGAATTTCTTGCTCTTTTGAATAGTAAAAAGCCGAGAGCAAAGATGAACCATGCCTTGGTTGCTTTTTGATTTTGATGAAAAATGATTTTGCTTGGCTTGGTTGGCTTGTTTTTGTGTTTGATTTAGTTAATTACCTTGTTGCCCTTGAATTTGTGTGGTTACAAAGCCACCATACCTCCTTCCTTTTTTGTCATGCCTATGTCACCTTGCACATGTCATAATGCTCCCACTTGTCCACACCCTGTGGTTTGATGATGTCACAACCCCTGGCTTCTTGTACAAGCTTGTCTTTTGGTCACTTATTTGTTTTACGGTTCGCTTATCTTTCGTTCTCGTTTATCGTTTGAGGGATCATACCCGGGATCTTATTACTTAGGTTCCCTTAACCTTTCTCAATATATTATATTCCTTTTATGATCCTCTCCTATAATCCTTTAATTTAAATCCTTTTTATCATGTTACCTTTTTCTCAATTCTTTCCGTATCTAGTGGATTTCCGGGAAAAATCAAAGTGTTCGGAATTGGATTCTGACGATCTTTACATACACTTATATACCATATAGAGTACTAATAAAATCTCAGAATATCCATAACAGAACCCCTACATAGTGTGGCATGAAAAGTTTTCTCATTCAGCAAAAACACTATTCACAAGGGTTTCAAAAATTTCCAAAAATTGGGGTTATTACACCTACTCAGAATCAGGATCATCACCCTCAACGGGTGGAGTGTCAGGCGTGTCTGGAGGTGGATACATGGACTCCTCACCAAATACTGGCCACTGGATGTCACCACCGGTGGCTCTGAATGCAGTCTCAAGTGCCTGGGTGAGATCACGTGCAAACCGACTATGGAAGTCATGCATCGCATCCATCCTCCTCGCTAGACGCCTATATTGCGTCGTACTCAAACCAGCTCCAACATCTGCTCCTACTTCCTCCCCCTGCTCCTGTTGCGATGGACCAGCCTCTTCACCCAACTGAGTTGTCCATGCTGCCTTACCCGCCTGCTGCGTTCCACCCGCATACATCTGATCGCGAGGCCTTCCACGTGGTATATGGTCAAAAGAGTAACCATGCTGCTTCAAATCAGGCTTTCCTCCTCCCCACTCTGTCATGTTCAACAACGTCGAACTATCGATAGGAGCACTGGGAAGCTGCAGCTGCTCATGTGCGGGCCAATGAACAATAACTGCCACACACAGCTTTGTCACAATGGCCGTATAGGGTATAGAACCCGTGGTACCTCCTCGCAAGAATCCCAAAATACCCTGGTAAATAACTATCCCCAAATCCACATAGTCTCCCTGAATAATACCCCACAACAGACGAGCATGCTCCATAGTAATCTCATGCACATGAGAAGATGGCATGATGTTAGCACAAATAAAGAATTCCAAGCACGTGCAAACCTGTTCATGCACGAAGCCGGGAACGTGGAATAATCAGTCGTGCCCCTCTTGAACTTCAAATAAGTCTCCGACACACACAGAGTAGCAACTATCAAATCCAAATCAAAATCCTCCGGAGTCTTATCATTCCAGGTATCCAAATCAGGTTTCCTCGCGGGCTGCTCAATCACCCTCCTTATCGCATCTGCACTATACTCCACCGTCATCCCCCTAATCACAGTGAAACCATTCTTCTCTGCCTTTACATTAGCATAGAACTCACAAACAACACTCATAGGCACAACATCTGGTTCCTCGCAAAAAGCAACCCAGCCCATCTCCAAGATCATCTCCAAAAAATTACCATCCTTACCCGATGGCAGAAAACGTCGCTCCTTTGCTATAGGCTTCAAGAGAAGCCTCGTATACTCTGCTTCAGCCTCGGAGTCGAAAATCTCGGCCTCACACCACCTGCACTCGAAGAATCAGTGGTGTTGCTGCTTACTTGAGTTCTTTTTCTCTTGGGTGCCATTGGGATTGAATAAGAGAGAATAAAAGATAAGTGTTTGAGAGAGAATTGTGTTTGAGAATTTGAGAAGTGGTGGAGAAGTTTGTGTATGAGTGTATGTATATATAGGAGGTGAGAAGAGAATTAGATATGGAATAGAAGTGGGAATTGATTATAGGAATTGTTGGAATAATGGGTTTGATTTGGAGAGAGAAATTTGGGATGTGGAAGAGTAACATTCGGGTAGAAATTGATTTTTAAAAGAAGTCCCCAATTTTCTCTTCAAAACTGCCTTATATTTTTTTCTGAATCGAGACCCCAGCGTGGCCACGCGTTAGATCAGCGCGGGCGTGCTCAGCTTCTGCCAAATCGGCGCGGCCGCACGCTAGATCAGCGCGGGCGCGCTTGATTTTCGGAATTCTAGCGCGGCCGTGCGCTAGATCAGGGCAGGCGCTCAGCTTCTGAAGTTGGCCCATAATTTTTTCTGTTTTTCTGATTTTTTTTTTGTGTTTTTCTTCTTTCTTCTTGCTTCCTTTACTTACTAATGTACAACAAACTTGGGTTGCCTCCCAAGAAGCGCTTGTTTTACGTCGTTAGCTTGACGTAGAAATACGAGATCAAACGGACAATAAAATGGCACTAACCACCTCACGATTTTCCATGTCACCATAGTAATGCTTCAACCTCTGACCATTTACCTTGAATGCTTGGCCCGGATGATTCTCAAAAATCTCCACCGCTCCATGTGGAAATACAGTTTTGACAACAAACGGCCCTGACCACCTTGACTTTAATTTCCCAGGAAAAAGACGCAGACGAGAGTTGAATAAGAGAAATTATTGCGCCGGCACAAATGATTTGAGCACTAGACCCTTATCATGCCACCTCTTGACTTTCTCCTTTTAGATTTTGTTGTTTTCATACGCTTAAAGCCGAAACTCGTCGAGTTCATTCAATTGAAGCATCCTCTTCTTTCCAGCTGCATCCAAGTCCAGATTCAACTTCTTCAAATCCCAATACGCTTTATGCTCTAGCTCCATCGACAAATGACACCCCTTACCATAAACAAACTGAAACGACGACATTCCCAATGGAGTTTTGTATGTTATTCTATACGCCCAAACAGCTTTGTCAAGCTTCAAAGACCAATCTTTTCTCGATGGACACACTACCTTCTCTAAAATGCGCTTGATCTCTCTGTTAGATACCTCGGCTTGACCATTCGTCTGAGGATGATAAGCCGTAGCAATGCAATAATTCACATTATATCTTTACATCATAGCAGTGAACTTGCGATTGCCAAAATGCGATCCCTCATCACTGATTATGACTCTTGGAGTTCCAAATCTTGTGAATATCTGTTTTTAAAGAAATTAAGCACTACCTTCGCATCGTTCATTAGCAACGCCTTAACTTCAACCCATTTCGACACATTATCAACCGCCAACAAGATATACTGATTGTTATAAGATGAGACAAATGGCCCCATGAAGTCAGTTCCCCAAATATTGAAGACTTCAACCTCAAGTACCACATTAAGAGGTATTTCATCCCTCTTGTACATATTACCCACACGTTGACATTGATCACATTTCAAAACGAACTGATGAGCATCTTTAAACAAGGTCAGCCAAAAGAAACCTGCTTGAAGAATACCAGCTGTTGTCTTTTCTCCACCATAATATCCTCTATAAGTCATTGAATGGCAATCTCGCAAGATCCCCCCCATTTCGCTGTAAGGAATATATCTTGTGATGATTTGGTCAGCTCCTCATCGAAAAAGAAATGGCTCATCCCACATATACCACTTCACTTCATGCAGAAACTTCTTCCTTTGAGCGTATATCAAGTCGGGAGGCATGATATTACTCACAAGGTAGTTCACTGTCTACAAACCACGGTTCTTCCTCTTGCACTCTAAACAGCTGCTCATTGGGAAAAGACTCATTGATTAATATCTTATCTTGTGAAGTAGCAATCAGATCCTCTAAACGCGAGAGATCCCGTCTGATCAATCTAGGCTTCGAGTCCTTCTTCGAGATGAGATATCGAATTGCAGCGTGATTAGTGAAAACTGTCACCTTTGTCCCAAGCAGATAAGATCAAAATTTCTAAAAACCATAGACGATAGCCAAAATTTCTTCCTCAGTAGTAGTATAATTCAGTTGAGCTCCATTTAGGGTCTTACTAGCATAGTAGACCACATGAAATATGTTTTTCTTTCTCTGCCCAAGAACTGCTCCAACTGCATAGTCACTTGCATCGTACATCATCTCAAAAGGTTCACTCCAATCAGGTTCAGTTATGACAGACTTATATTAACTCGTGATTTATGCACTTATGCAACAATGATATGGCTATTATTCAATGCTAAGACGAATAACAATTTTGGGTTTTGATTATACTGCGATTAACTATTGAGAATTATATTAGAGAACATTAACTAAAAAAAGTAAAGAGAGTTGAATAATATATAACACAAATATGGGATTCTAACTTCATTAAGTACTTTATTCAATAGCCTTTTCGTTCTTAACCTTAACATGTAATGGTGATGACACTAATCAAATAACACGAAACTGATAAACGCCAATTTTCATTGTACGAATACCCTACTACCAAGCATCCACAAAAGAGATATAAGTTGAATAGACACCAATTATATTGAGACCCTATATATAACGACTCATGTATATTCTTTTATTTTAATATTTTCAAAGTGTAGTAAAGGTTTAAATAATAAAATAAATGTATGTAATGATTTTGGCAGCAGTTATTGCTCGTTATTTATTTATGTGTGATTTGTTGATATGTGGGATTGAATTATGTGCTTTATTATGGAGGTATACGATTTTATTTCGCTTATAAAAGTGATTTTAATATAGTTTTAATTCCATAAATATTGGGATTATTTCTAAAATTGGTTTTATAATTTTATAATTTCGATAATTATTTTTAGGACTTTATAAAATTGAGAAATCAATATTTCACCAATTATTCATTTTTAAATGATTTTCTGACCGCGTTTATTTGTAAAATCCATATTTAATTATAGAAAATTTTAAAAATCATGAAATTCGTATTTTATTAAGTTCGTATTATTCTGAGAATTTTAAAATTATTTTAGAGATTTTTGGGATTAAACTTACCCGTGCATGGTTTCGTTTAAAGGCTAAAAGCGGTTATAAATCGTGTTTTGAAAATTGTCTTAAAATTTCAAAATCTATGTTTTTGTAAACCTCGAAATATTTACAATACTTTAAAAGTATTATCGTGATTTAGCGAGATTGTTTTCGAGGTGCCCTGGCTCGTTGATTTCGAAATTCGGTTAATTATTCGACCCCTAATACTCAGGGACACGTGTTAACATTTCGTAAGAGAATATTAACACGCGTCCCATTTGAAGGACACGTGCAGGCAGTAGATTATTTCCCCAAACATCATCTCTTTGTCCTTGTCTCTCCATCGATTCTTCCTTCTCTCTTTTGCTCCGTTTCTTCCTCGCTTTTCCGGTGTTCTTCTCCGGCTCCCTGTGTTCGGTAATTACTTTCCGGCCGCCCTCTTTATTCCGGTTGCCTGATTCTGATTTGTTCTTATAGTATATACATATATGTATGTGCTTGTGTGTGTGCGTATGAATTGTGTGTGGGTGTGTGTTGACTGTCGTTGTGCCGCCTTGGTTCTGTGTTTTCGGCCCTGTTCTGTTCTTTTTCCGATCTGTGTGTGTGGCGCGTGGTTATTGGATTATTTTAATATTATTTTTGGTTAATTTCTGCAGTTATTAGTTATGAATAAATATTCGTGATGTCATAATTCGTGCGGGGAAAATTATTTTGTAATCGGTGAAATTTTCGCGTTGGAATTCGAGTAATCGAGTGCCCCGAGAATTTTGCCGTCATACCGCGATGACTCGCTACAAGCGGACGGTGGACGGTGATGACGTTATTCTGAGTCCTAAATTTTATGAATAAATAAAATATTTTTTGAAAGTAAATTGTATTTTTGGGAATTATACGAGAATAATTATGAGATTGTGGAATTGCCATTGTGATGAGATTGTGACTTGTTGTGATTGTTGACGTTGATTGAAATCGACGGGTAGGCTTATAAACAAAGGAGTTGCTGCCAAAATTTTCTAAAAAATTAATCTTAAACATATGTTAGATATATTTGATAATGTCATGGCTAATATGTTTTATGTTTAGCTTTCAGATCTTACTTGAACTGGATAAATCAGTACTTAACTGTTGATCAGTACTTATACTGGAAGTCAGGACTTAAGGATATCAGTACTTATGTTATCAGGAGATAATCATCAGAAGATAGATATCAGAACTTAAGTGCTGAAGGAAAATCAGATAAGGACAGTAGCTGATTAAAGGAAAGAAGATCAAGATAAACATAAGAAGAGATATGCATGAAGAAGGAATTCCGTAAAGAATGGAATACTTGGAAGAAAAGATATCTGATTGATATATTTTAGGAAGCAGAATTATATTCCATATCAATTAGCGATTATCTTGTAACTGTGTAGCATATAAACACAGACATAGGGTTTACACTATAAGTGTTATCATTATTAGAGAAGATTATTCATTGTAACCCTAGCAGCTCTCGTGATATTTGTTCATCACTGAGAGGTAACAGTTCCATACTGTAACAGAGTTTATTGTTTCAATAAAGTTTATTTTCTGTTACTTAAGTTCTTAAAGTTCGATTTGAGTGTACTATACACTGTATTCACCCCCTATACAGTGTGTGTGTGACCTAACAATTGGTATCAGAGCCTATCTGTTAACATACATACAGTTAAAGATCCAAACACAATCATGTCGGACACAGAAACTCCAACTAAGCCTACCAAAACTGAGGAATCACCAAAGACACAAATTCAGAGTCGGTATGAGACCATCAGAGTTCCCATACCGAGACCATCTGAATATCCCATATGGAAGGTAAGGATGACCATGTTCCTGGAAGCAACAGATCCAGAATACCTTGATAGAATCAAGGAAGGCCCTCACAAACCAACCAAGCTTGCTGTTGCAGTTGCAGGTGAAGCAGCAAAGACCGTACCAAAAGAGAAGAGTGATTATACTGCTGAAGACATAGCATCAATTGCTAAGGATGCTAAGGTACGACACTTACTACATAGCGCCATTGATAATGTAATGTCAAACAGGGTAATCAACTGCAAGACTGCTAAGGAGATATGGGATGCTCTGGAAACAAGGTGTCAGGAAACTGACACAATTAAGAAGAACAGGAAGACAATACTCACTCAAGAGTATGAACACTTTGACTCAAAGACTAATGAGTCATTGAATGATTTATATGATAGATTTGTCAAACTTTTGAATGATTTGTCATTGGTTGATAAAGAGTATTATCTTGAAGATTCAAACCTTAAGTTCCTGTTAGCTCTTCCTGAATGCTGGGATTTGAAGGCAACGACAATAAGAGACAACTACAATCTTGATGAAACAACTCTTGACGAAATCTATGGAATGCTCAAGACTCATGAGCTGGAGATGGAACAAAGAAGCAAGAGGAAAGGAGGAAAGTCAAGGACAGTTGCTCTTAAGGCTGAAGAAGAATTCCCCAAAGCAGCTTCCTCAAAGAAAGACAAGGGTAAAGCTCTTTTCATAAAGTCTGATACTGAGTCATCAAGTTCTGAGAGTGATGATGACTCAGATTCTGAAAGCTTGCCTGAGACTGATGCTGATGAGGAGATGATGAAGCTGTGTGCTCTTATGGTGAAAGGAATCACAAAGATTGCATACAGGAAGTTCAGGAAGGGAAAGAAGTTTTCCAAGAAAGGCATAAGTTCTGATAAGAAGAATTTCAGAAGATCTGAAGGCAGAGGAGGAAAGTCTGACAGAGGAGATTCCACCAATGTTAAATGCTATAACTGTGGTGAGAAAGGCCACATATCTCCTGACTGTAAGAAGGTAAAGGGTGACAAAGGCAAGGCTCTTGTCACAAAGCAGAAAAGCTGGACAGACACCTCAGACTCTGAAAGTGAGGAAAACTATGTATTGATGGCAAATGCTGATAAAGAAAGTGCTGAGAGCAGTTCTGAAGCTGCTGAAACAAAGGTACCTCAGACTACTTATGCTTTTCATACTGATGATATTAATGAGTTGAGAAGATATCTTAAAACCATGTTTGTTAGTTATAGAGATCAAACTTTAACATGTGAAAGATTAACTTCTAAAAATCTTGCATTTAAGAAAAGAAATGATTTCTTAGAAAAAAGAGTTAGTCATGTTCCATCAAACTCAGAAGGATAGAGATGATGCTTTTTATGTTAGGAATGAAGTGCTAAAATTAAATGAATCTCTAAAAACTGAGTTAGAAAAGGAAAGAGAGATTATCAGGACTTGGACTAACTCTGGCAAAACAACTCAAAATTTGCTAAGTAGTGGAAACTGGAAAGAGGGCTTAGGTTATGGAGAAGATAAGAAAGATAAAGGAACTGAAGAAATTAAGTCTGTTGATAAGCAAAAGCCAAAGTTAAAACCTATTAAGTTTGTAACTGTAAAGTCTGAAAATGAAAAATCAGAAGTTACAAAGGAATCAACTTCTGACAAACTAAAATAGGAAAAGACAGCTGAAGTGAACATAGGCTTAATGACAAAGAAGCAGCTTAAGCATAAGCCGAAAGATGTCAAGAATGCAAACAAGGTAAAATCACCTAGGAAAAATAGGAATGGAAAGGAAGGTGTGAATAAAAGTAATGATTATAAACCTGTTCCTGATGCTCCTAGGAAAACATGTCATAACTGTGGAAGTTCTAACCATCTGGCTTCTTTTTGCAGGAAGAATAAGAATATTAACTCCTTACCTTCAAAATCAGGAGTTAAGAGTCAGTCTGTTAGATACAAACCACAAAATCCTTGTTTTCATTGTGGTAGTTTATGGCATTCCATTAATACTTGTAAGGAATATCATAGTTTGTACTATGATTATTATCAAATAAAACCTTCTTTGAAGAAAGTTTCCATTGTTCCTTCTAGTGTAAATTCTGATTCAAAGTCTGATAGTGTAAGTTCTAATAAGAAAATGTTAACATAAACTCTGATGCTAAATCCGCTGCAAATGTTAACAAACTTAATAAGGCCAAAGGATCCAAGCAAGTCTGGGTCCTTAAAATTAATAATTAGTGGTCTTTGTGATTGCAGGGCAACAAGAAAAATATTCTAGTTCTGGACAGTGGATGTTCAGGACATATGACTGGAAATAAGGCCCTGCTATCAGACTTTGTGGAGAAAGCTGGCCCAAGTGTTTCTTATGGCGATGGCAACATTGGAAAAACATTGGGATATGGCAATATCAATCTTGGAAATGTCATAATTAAACAAGTAGCTCTAGTCTCAGGACTTAAAAACAACCTACTGAGTATAAGTCAAATCTGTGACAGAGGTTATCATGTTGATTTCTTTGAAGAACACTGTGAAATTGTAAGTAAATCTAAAGGCAAAGTTGTTCTGAAAGGATACAGGCGTGGTAACATTTATGAAGCTAAGCTTTCAATAAGTACTGATGGTTCTGCAATCTGTCTGATGAGTAGAGCATCAATTGAAGAAAGCTGGAATTGGCATAAGAAACTCTCTCATTTAAATTTCAACAATATAAATGAACTGGTCAAGAAAGATCTTGTGAGAGGATTGCCAAACACAGTATTTGCTCCTGATGGTCTTTGTGATTCATGTCAGAAAGCCAAACAAAGAAAATCTTCATTCAAGAGCAAGACTGAATCATCAATTCTTGAGCCTTATCATCTAATACATGTTGATCTATTTGGTCCAGTAAATGTCATGTCTATTGCAAAGAAGAAGTATGCGTTGGTCATAGTGGATGAGTTCACCAGATACACATGGGTGTATTTCTTGCATACAAAAAGTGAAACTGCATCAACCTTGATTGATCATATTAAACATCTGGATAAAATGGTCAAAGATTCTGTGAAAGTTTTAAGGAGTGATAATGGCACTGAGTTCAAGAATTTGATAATGGAAGAGTTCTGCAAAAACCATGGAATAAAGCAGGAATTTTCTGCTCCTGGAACTCCACAGCAAAATAGAGTTGTTGAAAGGAAGAATAGAACTCTCATTGAAGTTGCACGTACAATGCTTGAAGAAGCAAAGCTTCCAACCTATTTTTGGGCTGAAGCTGTGCAGACTGCTTGTTTTACTCAAAATGCAACACTCATTAACAAGCATGGAAAAACACCATATGAGATGGTGAAGAAAAAGAAGCCAAATCTGAAATATTTTCATATATTTGGATGCAAGTGTTTTGTTCTCAAGACTCATCCTGAACAGCTATCAAAGTTTGATCTAAAAGCTGATGAAGGAATCTTTGTTGGATATCCACTTTCCACAAAAGCCTTCAGAGTCTATAACTTGAGAACAAAAGTGGTCATGGAATCTATCAATGTCTCTTTTGATGACAAAAAGATTACTGGTCTTGAAGATTTCATTGACCATGATCAGCTGAGATTTGAAAATGAAGACTCAAATTCTGATACAGAAAATCCTGACAGTCTAAGTCCTGATACTGTAAACTCTGATGGATTAAACTCTGATGTTATTGAAACTGTGGAGACTACGTCAAAGAAAGATGCACCTATGCAGGGGGACCATACTCAAGATCCTACCACATCTCAAGAAACATCAGAACATGCATCTGGCTCTTCAAGTTCTGATTCGTCAAGTTCTGATAAGCCAAGTTCTGATAGTGCTGAAAATCTAAATACTGAAGAATCCAACTCAGAGAGCATAGTTTCAGGGGGAGCATCAGAAAATGAAAATGAAAATAGCATGGATCATGGGGGAGCATCCAGTTCTAGAGAAAACCTTCCATCTGCAAGGAAGTGGACAAAATTACATACACCTGATTTGATAATTGGAAATCCTGATGCAGGTGTCAGAACTAGAACAGGTACTTCAAATGAATGTCTTTACAATTCTTTTCTCTCTCAGACTGAGCCAAAGAAAGTGGAAGAAGCTCTTCAAGATGCTGATTGGGTGCAAGCAATGCAGGAAGAGTTGAATGAATTTGAAAGAAACAAAGTCTGGACCCTAGTGCCAAGACCAAAGAAAAGATCTGTTGTTGGTACAAAGTGGGTATTCAAAAACAAAACTGACAGTGATGGCATAATTACAAGGAATAAGGCAAGGCTGGTTGCAAAAGGATATTCTCAACAGGAGGGAATTGATTATGATGAAACATTTGCACCAGTTGCTAGGTTAGAAGCCATAAGGATATTCTTGGCTTATGCTGCTCACAAAAAGTTTATTGTCTTTCAAATGGATGTGAAAAGTGCTTTTCTCAATGGAGAATTGGAGGAAGAGGTATATGTTGAACAACCTCCAGGTTTTGTAGATACCAAACATCTAGATTATGTCTACAGGCTTAATAAAGCACTTTGTGGACTTAAGCAAGCTCCTAGAGCATGGTATGAGACTTTAGCTCAGTTTCTTCTGGAAAGTGGATTCAACAGAGGGACAATAGACAAAACACTGTTCTACCTCAACCATGGAAAGGACTTACTTCTGGTCCAGATTTATGTTGATGATATCATTTTTGGATCACAAATGACAAACTTTGTAAAAAGTTTGCCAAGCTAATGCAGTCAAGATATCAGATCAGTATGATGGGGAACTTAGCTATTTTCTGGGCCTTCAAGTCAAGCAGAATGAGGAAGGCACTTTTATTTGTCAAACCAAGTACACCAGAAACTTGCTGAAGAAATTTGGAATGCAAGATTGTTCAAGTGCATCCACTCCAATGGCCACTGCGACAAAACTGGATAAGGATACCGGTAAATCAGTAGATATTATTGACTACAGAGGTATGATTGGCTCTCTACTCTATCTAACTGCTAGTAGACCTGATATCATGTATGCTACCTGTCTTTGTGCAAGATTTTAAGCAGATCCAAGAGAACCTCACTTAACAGCTGTAAAAAGAATCTTTAAGTATCTTAAAGGAACAGCTGCTCTGGGATTATGGTATCCTAGAGAATCAAATTTTAAACTAATAGGTTACTCAGATGCAGATTTTGCAGGTTGCAAAATTGACAGGAAAAGCACAAGTGGAAGCTGCCAATTTCTTAGAGGCAGATTGGTTTCTTGGTACAACAAGAAACAAAAGTCAATTTCCACATCAACTGCAGAAGCAGAGTATATTGTTGCAGGAAGCTGTTGTGCACAGATTCTTTGGATGAAGAATCAGTTACTGGATTATGGGTTAACATATTTCAAAATCCCTATTTACTGTGATAATCAAAGTGCTATTGCTATGACAGGTAATCCAGTTCAACACTCAATGACAAAGCACATCAGCATCAGGTACCACTTCATCAGGGAACATGTGGATGAAGGTACAGTGGAATTGCATTTTGTCCCCACAGATCAACAACTAGCAGATATCTTCACAAAACCACTGTGTGAAGCTACTTTTACAAGATTGGTAAATGAACTTGGAATGGTTTCAGGTTCTTTCTCTAAATCTGCTTAGTCTTGTTCTGTGTTATCAGACTTTATGCTCAGTATTTACAGAATTAATCTCATTGTGTATTCTGTTCTTAATTGATAAATGTCTTTAAGTACTGACTGTTGTCTGATATATGTTTCTAAACTCTGATAAGTGATATGTCTGTTCAAGTACGTATTCTATCCTATGAGGATAACTGTGCTAGATACTGACCTAGTAGTCTTCAATAAACAAATGATTCCATGTAAGAAGTAATTATTTCAGTGGAAACCCTATGACACTAGCAAATTCTGATAATTGAGCTTAGTTAAGTTTATTTTGTATATCTTATTACTAAGTCACAAATTAGAATAATGCTACTCATCTGTTAAGTTCTGATACTAGTAAAACTGCTGAATGTACTAAGTGCTGATAAACCTCACTTATCAAAAGAAAAAGCAAAAAGATCAAAGAATAAAATCAGGTACTCCTTTGAGATCTAGAGTAAAAATATGGAAGGGACGACCCAAGTGCATTGCTGGTATTAAGTAGATATGCATTAGAAAAGCAAAATATTTTCTTGGTGACTTTTCACACTCTATGATTACTGGAGAAATACTCTGATAATAGCATAAATTCTGATAAACAGTCGTGACTCACTTACACTGAGAAGCCACTGTAAAATAGAATTTCAAAAGATGCATAAAATTAGCACAAAACAGTTGAAGTGGACTCAAGCATGAACTCATTCATCAGTAGGTTTCAGGACAACGACAGCTCTTTAGCAAAATTTTAGTTATGCCTTATTTCTAAGATGTACTGAAGTGAATCAGACTTTACTCTTTGTCTGTTATTTAGCTTAATGCACACACTAATCACTCCATCTGAATGATGAAAATTTCTGTGGTGGTCTATCTTATTTTAGATAAACAGTCATTGTGTCATTACTGCACAAATTCTGAGGACAAGTTCTAGTTACACGTTCTGATGATTAAGTTCTGAAGTCTATAACTCAGAACTTGTATGAGGATTTACTGAGATGGCCATTCCTTTTTCGAGTTAAGAAATTATGTTCTGATGACTGTTAAGTTCTGGTATAGGTCTAAGTTCTGATTTCTCAGTCTAATCCTTTACTTGGCTTATCTGTGAATAAAATTTGATAACAGTCTCAGTTCGAACTAGAATATGTTGAAGTGGAAGATTAATAGTCACTATGATTAGGATTAATGGTATTCGTACTTGAACAGTCCACTGTTTCTTGTTTCTTGTGCGTTTTAAACCATGATTCCTCTTTCCAATAAATGTTATTCTTTTTCAAAGTCTAGGGAGACGAGGTAGAATTAATTCTACCTATCAGCATTCAATTTTTTTGCATCTCCTGGCATTCTCTTGCCTATATAAGCAGCCACTTCACATCAGTCTTTCCATCAAATTCTTCTTACACACTTATCTTCATAATTCTTCTTTCAAAAACACAATGGTCAGATACAACATGTTTTTGAACTACCAAAACTTTAATATGGAGCTAAGCTGTGCCGAGTGGCGCAGGATGGCATTGTCAAAAAA